>NW_003303718.1:740627-863242 GCF_000142945.1 Phytophthora infestans T30-4 | reverse complement strand
CTCCGAGAACTCGTGGAGCCGATTGAACGGCTCCTGATTGACTGCCCGAAGGCTGTCGCAATCTGGGAACAGAAGCGGCGGCAGGTTCATAAGTAGTCCGGGGGGTCTGGCCCGAACGGGGTACGGATGATGAATACATACCGTACCCGCGCTCATCGTGAGCGCTAGAAGCCGCGCGCTTCAGGATGTCCCTTGGCAGCATACGCTTGCTGATCAAGTGGGCAAACCTCACACGAAGATCACGCTGGTCCAGCATGTGGGACAGCTGCTGATCTTCATGGAGTTCCCATAACTCCGTGGGCGAGTACTTGAGAGTCTCCACCCACGCCCAGAACATGTCCTCACAAGAACTCCATGTGGGACAGTTCTCGGGCATAACCCAGGGGTATCCCCAAACAGGATAGAGACCACCCCGGGTCTCGGGCTTCTTACGACAAGTCGTGAAGTCCTTAAGGGGAATGCGGTGTGGCGCGAGAAGCACACACCGAGCAGCCTCCACGTTGTCGACGAACAACTGTTCTTTCTGAACAAGGGCTCGTTCATAGATGCCCCTAGAAGTGTGGCCGCCCACAAGGCCACGAGGAGCGACGAGAAGCTCTAAGAAGAGGTCAGCCCCAGAGCTCTCCTCGGGAGGCCAATACCCTCTTGAGTTGATGGCAGCTCCCTGGCTGACGGGTGCCGCCACCGAACCCCCACGCACACGCTGGGCAGCTTGGAAATCCTCCTGCTGCTGGTCGAGGTCATTCGAGACCTCCCGGGGCTCAACAATGGCACCCTCCTCTTCCTCTTCTTCCTCCTTCTCCTCCTCTTCATCCGAGGAGCCGAAGAGACTCTGATAGGAGCGTCGAGTCTCCTTCTCCTCGCGGAGTGGAGACTTAGAGGCGGTACGCTTCTTTGAGGGCTTGGCGCCTTCGGCTTTAGAGGCCTTAGCGCGCGCAAGACCCTCGGCAAGCGAGAGACGTTTGCGAGGACTCCCTTCCTCATCGCCACCGGCTTTGGGAGTGCCCTTAGCCTTAACGGCCGGACTCTCAGAGCGCACAGAGGTCCTGGGACTGTGATCACCGTGATCACTAGCGGACGACTGCACGCTGTCTTCTTTGTGCTCACTGGGCACTGGGCTGTGCCCTCCCACAGAGCCCGCAGGAGCATCATGAGTGCTCTCGGACTCGGCATCGTCCTCACTGCCCGAGTTGAACTCACGTTCTACGAACCGAGGGTTCGGACGATTGTCTGAAGACGAGGGCGACGGACTGCGGCGCCTGCTTGCGCGCTTGTCCGCAGCCGCGTCACCCGAGGATCCGATAGCCTCGGAGGCCACCTGAGTAGCCTCCTTAAGTGCAGAGCCTTTGCCGTGAGGCTTAGTGCTCTTGGCCTGCGCCTTACCGGCTGCAGCCTTGGAGCGTGTCTTTAGCACCGCTCTTAGCAGTGCCACGAGGCATGTTAACGGTCGAAGTGGAGACCTTGACGAAGAGCGCACAGGTTGCTGCTCGAGGCTCTAACTGTAAAGTGAGCCTCCGCCGCGCTCGCGCGGCCGAGTCGATGGTTTTCGACTTTGAGAATGAGAGTTTGTGACGAACATCTCTTCATTCTGATTGGTCGGTAAACCGAACCTAAGTGGGGGAGGATGTAACGGGGTACGTAGCACTAAGTGTACCCTGGTTACATGAAGTGTGACACTTCACACTTCAGGAGTATGACATGTCATACTCCGGGATATTTGGTACAAGGTACCAAGGTCATTCAAAACCAACCATTGGTTAAATGACATTGCATTTCTATAGGTAACTGATAGTTTGTATTAACCACAAACTTAACCTACCTATAAATATACTCAGTTTACAATCTACCTTATTTAGGTCACTTCGCTTTCTTTAATTAAAGAGGGGACCTGTGAACTGCCGTTCACTGAGAGTTTGTATACTCTCGGAAGATAACTTCCTCTAGCGCAAGGTGCTGTGTGACCCCGTCACAGGGCCCGTATTCGCTGAGTTCACTGCGATGGCCGATCTGGCCCCTGCGTGCTCAAACTTGTCTCCGAGGTAGATGGTATCATCGTCGTGCTGTCTAACCACTTCCGAACCGGTTTCAGCCTCCATAGCCTCCAACGCTGAGTCCGCCGTAGCTGGGTCGTCGTTCGGCTTTACTCCTTCAAGAAGTAATACCTCCCGACTATCATGGTCCTTCGTCGCGTTGGAGTGCTCATCCGCTGAGTTGGTTGTGACGGCAGAGCTGACTTCCGTGCGTGTAAACGCGCCTTCAGTATAGCTGACATCCTGACGACATGCTGTAACCATGTCCGAGGCACTCTCAGTGTTTAGATCTTCTGACGTCGAGTCTGCCGCCGCCGACTGGATAATGCAGGCTTCCGGTGTACCCATCGCTGAGTTCACCACGGCTGCAGAACTTGGTCCTATTATTCCGTACTTGGCTCGGTTGTCAGCAACGGGTTCAACGTCACATAGGGCTTGTTCCGAGCGTTCTTCAAGGCCTCCTGCCGTTATAGCTGAGTCTTCAGTCGCCGACGCGTCTTCCGTGGCCCTTACTTCACCTGTTCCTTCGACCGCTGAGTTCGTGTTGACGTCAGAAATGGCGCCATCGTCTTCAAACTTGGACAGCTGATAGGAGACATCTTGGCCATCGTGTAGCACCGACGTATGGTCCGCTCGGACATCTTCCAGCTTGAACGCTGAGTTTATAGCCGGGTCACCCCTTGTCACCCCTGAAGTCGATATGACGTCTGCGTTACCGCGACGCGTCTCGTAGTCGCCGGCTTCAGTGTCGGCTTCGATCCTTCCCCAGCGTTCGGCGCATGTTAACTCTGGTCCACTCTCCACTGGAGATCGTCTTTCCACCGCCGTCGGAGTTGGGTATTTTCGTCTTTCCACAGCTGGCGGCTGGTGTGACAGCCAGTCGTCGTACAGTCGTTGTTCTTTCTGCAGCAAATCTTTATCCATCGCCGACTCAAAGGCCAATATCTGCCAGTCACGGTACTTCGCCGAGTTCACGCGGACATATCCCTCGTTGGCCAGCACTCCGTGTGGTTGCCATTTTATTACATAAAAGTGAGGTGGGCACCAGACTGACGTCTGTCGTACGTTCGTAATCAGGACATGGGTTGGTCTTCCTCGGCGATTAAAAACAACCGTTGGAATCCAACCCTTCGTCCGTCGCACCCATAGGTCATGCGTCGACTCACTGGGTTGTCGCCTGGGTAATTTGAACTCAGCGGTCATTCGACTTTCGATCGTCAACCCGTCTGGTGGCCCGCATGGTACATTTGGTCCGAACTCGGTCTTGGTCGGTGCATTACTTGACCGGATGAGTGGTATCACCATCTCATCGGGTAGCTTGACCGCCGAGTTGTACAGATCCAGACGTATTCCAGCTGGGATCATAAAGTCGGTGCCGAGAATCAAATCGACTCCGGCATGATGAGGCATTATCCATACTTCAAACTCGTATGCCACTTCCCAGCCGAGTGTCACCTTCACCACTGCTCTTGACGTTGTCACCATCCTGTCTTTACTTATTCCTTGTATGTCAATTCGCTTATCTCGGCTGGCCACTCTCTTGAGACGCAGTTTCCTCGCGAAGTACTCACTGATCGCCGAGACATTTGCTCCGGTATCCAATAATATCTTGGTCCTTCGGTCGTTCACTGCACCCAATACGAGGGCTCTCATTCTAACTCGGCGATCAAACGTCTGTGCTGACCACCATCCCAGCCGCTCTCCTGGAAGCAGCTTCATTATCCTGGTACGATGCACAGCCTGGTCTGACTGCCGAGTTACACGTGCAATCGCTCGGTTGTTATCATCTAACTCACCGAGCTCACGTTCAATTCCGTCGATTTCACACATCCAATTGCCATCCCCGCTTCTTCCCTCGGGCCGTCCTGCTTCGCCTACGAAGGCAAACAAGAAGTTCGCCTCAACTGCAGGTTCAGCTGACTGTGGCAGCCCGGCATATTCCAACCCAGTCAGTGTTGGCGGGCCGCCGAGTTTAAATCACTCGGCGCGTAAAGGTTTTGCAGGTCTTCTGGCACTTGCGACTTGTCGACAGAGTTCTTCACGAACGCAGCCAGCTTCTCATATTGACGGAACAGCTCACACTGGCCGCCTTCATGGACTTGTCTGCAGAATTTGCAGCGTCGTCGACAGTAGTGAGCCGAGTGCCCCATTCTTCCACAAGCTGCACAAGGTCCTCGTTGGGTGTTGTCGCGTGATCCATCTCCACGATTCGACTGTTCTCGTTGGTTGTACGGTCGAGGAGGTCGGTTTGCTGAGTTTCCCCAGCTTCGGTTCGAGCCTTTCTGTTCTCCCGCCGAGTTCTCTCGGCGGTCCGGTGTATTTCCCTTATCATTGGAAACGCCGACGTCAATGTAGTCGTCGTCTTCCGCTGAGTCGTGTCCTCCGGACTGGTCCTCATCATCCCATTCGTCTTCGGAGTTGTACGGACTCGGCGGGTTCTGATCGATGAGTTCCTCTCCGTCGGAGTCAGCGTCAACGACAGTGACTCGGCGGTCGCGGTTTTCTTCCTTGCGACTGCGCTTCTCATCTCGGCGGCTCTGATCCTTCCGCTTGTCATCTCGGCTTCGTGCGGTCACGAGTCGGTCGCGTTGCTTCTTACGCTTCTCGCCGAGGATCCGACGATTGATTATCTGTTCCACCTTACTGATGTCTTCCAACTGCAAGGGGTACATTAAATCCATCACATCGTCATCACCACAATGCAGCAAGAAGTGTTCGACATGGTCAGCTGCGTCGGCGCCACCCTTCTCGTACTGGATCTTGGCTGTCCGAGCGTACCCGTTGAGTCGGATCAGGAAGTCGCAGATCGGTTCGTTGACTTTACGTCTCGCCGAGTAGTAACGAGTGCGGGCGGATTGGTCGAACTGTGAGCAGTAATAATCCAGGAAAGCCTCGCTGAGTAGTTTCCAACGTCGCTGAGTCTTCTTCGGCAGCTGCCTGTACCAACTCTTCGCCGCGCGTCCCAAGCATAGCGAGAAAGGCTCGCACCATGCACTTTGGGGCATCCTGGTGCTCTTCATCTCGTAGATGAACCGCTTGAGCCACTGGTGCGACGCGTCAGAGCGGTAGCGCTTTCCTTCGAACTCGGCGATTTTGTCGAGCGAGGCGTGGGTTCGGACTTCTAGGTACTGCGTCGAGTCCTCTTCAGCCGCGTCAAAGCTCAAGTTTCGAATATAGTTCTTCACAATTTCTTCACGGTTACCTCTCACGTCGAAGGCATCGCCGTCTTCTTCATCCTCCTCGTAAGCCTCAGCCTCATCTGCAGCGTCATACAATTCACGATAACGACCTACATTTCGCTGCCCACGACTCGGCGCTCGCTGAGTCGGGTTTAGCTTTAATGGAGTCAGCATGTGAGATTCTTCGAAGTACGGAGTCCCTTGCGTAGCGCGGAACACTTCACGTCTCTTCGTCTCCGGGGTTTTTGGCAAAGGAATCTTGCTCGGGTCCTCGCCGAGTGGTTTGAACTCGGCTACTCGGCTGTACACCTTCTTCGTTCCGTCAGGGGCCTTCTCCAATCCAAACGCCACTCTGAGCTTCTTCTTCCATTGCCAGAGCTCGGCTCCGCCACGGGTCAGACTCCAGTCGGACAGAATGAGGCTGTTTGGTCGGCTGTTGCACCGATAGCCCATCGCCTTCAACAGCAACACAGTTTCTTCCACCAACTGATTGATGTTGGCTGCACGCACCGGCTGAGTTAACTCGGGACCCAACATCGGCCACTTCGCCTGCGCCATCGCCACAGGCGCGAACATCATCATCCATTCCGATCTCGTTCTCATCTCCTCGCCGAGTCGAGCCAACACTTTATTGGCGCTCGGCGTATCGGCGTTCCTCGTCGCTTTTGGAATAAGGGGCGGACGGTCCCCTTGAGCAACGCCATGGTCTTCTTTATCTTCTTCATCGTCCGCACCTTCGTCGAGCTCGGCGGATAAACTGCGCTCGACAGGACGTGGGGCTCCCATGCGTCCCACCTGCAGCGTCAACTCTTCCACCTCGCCAAGTAGCTCGGCGGTAGTCTTCGTTTCTCCGAGCTCAGCGGTCTCGGCCTTCTCTTCATACTCTCCTTCACTTGCGTCTCCGCTCTCGCTCTGCTGGTCTTGGCCATCCTCGTCGAACTGGACGGTTCGTCCCACCTCCATCGTCATGGCGATGAGTCGTTGATCCGCCGGGTCCGACCCCGCGAGAGGCGATCCTCCAGCCGTCGCTGGGCTTCCGTCGCTCGGAGTTGCTGATCCCTTGACCATCTTTACTCTTCTCTTTCTCTTCTCTCCTCTTAACTTGGCTAGCTGGCACCTATAAAAACAAGCACACACTCCTGTTCCCGGGTCGCGGCACCAGTTGTGGTGTAGTAGAACACACAAATATCGTCAGATGTGGATTCCTTACACAAACCACAACGAATCGCCGAGTTAGGTCGGCGGTTTGTATGGCCTGCGCAGAGGGTGGTCCCCTCGCGGTCCGGCCCTTCCGGGACAGACGAGTGGCTCGTTTCCACTCGGTTCCGACTAACCAAGTCAGATCACTTCCGAGACTCCGCCGAGTTTGGTTCGGCTGAGCTCGTTCACAACCCTGTGCCCTCCACCAAAGGATGGACGACGGCGCGCGAGCGCTTTTACAGGTCACCGAGCGCAGAGGCTGCTCAGCTAGAAGTGTTACGGCACCCGGGCTATCCGACGTACCGGCCCGCTGAGTATGCGGGACTTTCTTTCGCGCGTAGCGAGACTTTGTCCTACCCGGACCGACCTAATCTCTTGGCGCTACCAGTCAATACTCTACAAGCTATGCCTCTCGAGTATTGACGGCAGGCATAATCCAGCCCTATGCAGGGACTTACCGGAAAAGTGTACACTTGTCTTGGACTAGGAAAATTCTGCTCTGTTATCTTCTGGGAGCCCTTTCGGCTCCCCCTATTTAATCCTATGCTTCTCATACAAATATCTAATGAAATGTAGTCGTTTCGGATCTCTACCGACCCTTCAGCTGAGTTCCGGCGACCGTTGAGCTCGGCGGCTATCCGGATAGCATATCCGGACAGATCGCCGAGTACTACCGTGATCCTTGGCTCCTAAGCTCTGGTTTATCAGACCGAGCCGATTCTTGACCTAAAGTAGGTCGGCGTATGGTCGAATCTGGAAATCCCTACACCACACAAGGACGACGCACCCGACGTTCTACGTTGGACATCTTAAGCGGTACTTTGATCCGCAGGGGGTTGCTGACTCGTAGACCCACCTTGACCCAGCTCCTCGAAGCGAGGGCCGGTCACAGACGTCGACGAGGTCGTCGGAGCAGGCACCCAAGCCTCGGTCGGAACGGCAAGGCTGCGGTCAAGACCGTACGCCGGAGGGGCTCCGTACGAACGGACCCCGCCGCCATACGCCGAGTACGCTAAGTACGCCGGGTACGCACCATACGCGTACGTCTGGGAGTGTGCCGCATGCGGCTCCGGACGTGGCAGCAGAGCCTCGATCCGTCGGATCATGCGAAAGGCCTCGTCCAGATCGGACGAAGAGGCCCGGTGATCCACCCGCAGGTGCAGGCTCGCGACCTCTCGCTCCAACAGGTCCAGGCGGCCCGTAAGACGAGCGAGCTCGCCCTGATTCCCGGCCTGGGCGGCAGCATCACCGCCAGTCCCAAGGCCAAGTGCAATCTCAAGCACGAGGACACGTTGACGGAGGCGGTCAACCTCAGGGCCCTGTGTCGGACCCGCAGTCGAAGCACTCGGACGAGAGTGGCGTTCGGGAGGCACCGAGTACTCGTACTCGTACGAGGGCACCTCCGCCCCTGCTTTGTCGGAATGGAGAAGTCCACTTCCACGTGGAGCGGATCCTCCAGGAGCAACGGCGTCGCGGTAAGCGACAGGTCCTCGTGAAGTGGAGGGGTTATGCTCACTCCGAGAACTCGTGGGAACCGATTGAACGACTCCTGATTGACTGTCCGAAGGCTGTCGCAATCTGGGAACAGAAGCGGCGGCAGAATCCGGAGATTTTTGCCCGAACGGGGTACGGATGATGAATACATTCCGTACCCGCGCTCATCGTGAGCGCTGGAAGCCGCGCGCTTCAGGATGTCCCTTGGCAGCATGTGCTTGTTGATCAAGTGGGCAAACCTCACACGGAGATCACGCTTGTCCAGGATGCGGGACAGCAGCTGATCTTCATGGAGTTCCAGTAACTCCGTGGATGAGTACTTAAGAGACTCCACCCATGCCCAGAACATGTCCTCACAAGAACTCCACGTGAGACAATTCTCGGGCATAACCCAGGGGTATCCCCAAAGAGGATAGAGACCACCCCAGGTCTCGGGCTTCTTACGACAAGTCGTGAAGTCCCTAAGAGGGATGCGGTGTGGCGCGAGAAGCACACACCGAGCAGCCTTCAAGTTGTCAACGAACAACTGTTCTTTCTGAACAAGGGCACGTTTGTAGATGCCCCTAGAAGTGTGGCCGCCCACAAGGCCACGAGGAGCGACGAGAAGCTCTAAGAAGAGGCCAGCTTCAGAGCTCTCCTCGGGAGGCCAATACCCTCTTGAGTTGATGGCAGCTCCCTGGCTGACGGGTGCCACCACCGAACCCCCACGCACACGCTGGGCAGCTTGGAAATCCTCCTGCTGCTGGTCGAGGTTATTCGTGACCTCCAGGGGCTCAGAAATAGCACCCTCCTCCCCCTCTTCTTCCTCTTTCTCCTCCTCTTCATCCGAGGAGTCGAAGATACTTTGATAGGAGTGTTGAGTCTCCTTCTCCTCGCGGAGTGGAGACTTAAAGGCTGTACGCTTCTTTGAGGGCTTGGCGCCTTCGGGTTTAGAGGCCTTAGCACGCGCAAGACCCTCGGCAAGCGAGAGACGTTTGCGAGGATTCTCTTCCTCATCGCCACCAGCTTTGGGAGTGCCCTTAGCCTTGACGGCCGGACTCTCAGAGCGCACAGAAGTCCTGGGACTGTGATCACCTTGATCACTTGCGAGCGACTGCACGCTGTCATCCTTGTGCTCACTGGGCACTGGGCTGTGCCCTCCCACAGAGCCCGCAGGAGCATCGTGCGTGCTCTCGGACTCGGCTTCGTCCTCACTGCCAGAGTTGAACTCACGTTCCACGAACCGAGGGATCGGACGATTGTCTGAGGCCGAGGGCGACGGGCTGCGGCGCTTGCTTGCCCGCTTGCCCACAGCCGCGTCACCAGAGGAACCGATCGCCTCAGAGGCCACCTGAGTAGCCTCCTTAAGCTCCGAGCCTTTGCCGTGAGGCTTAGTGCTCTTGGCTTGCGCTTTACCGGCCGCAGCCTTGGAGCGTGTCTTAGCACCGCTCTTTGCTGTGCCACGAGGCATGGTAACGGTCGAAGTAGAGACCTAGACGAAGAGCGCACAGATTGCTGGTCGAGGCTCTAACTGATAAGTGAGCCTCCGCCGCGCTCGCGCGGCCAAGTCGATGGTTTTCGACTTTGAGAATGAGAGTTTGTGACGAACATCTCTTCATTCTGATTGGTCGGTAAACCGAACCTAAGTGGGAGAGGATGTAACGGGGTACGTATCCCTAAGTGTACCCTGGTGTAAACACTTCAGTTCACTAAGGGTTTAGGAAACGCGGTAAGTAATTTATTTCGATACATGGACATTACATGGGGTGGACAATACTTTAGCATCGGCCAATTTAAAAGCGTATACTGTACATGTTGCTAATTTGTAGTGACTTATAATCACATAACCTCTCAGTAACGTACTGTTTCAGACATTTGTTCTAGGAGTAAACACCAACTTTATCACTGTACGCTTCGCTGTCGGCTTCTGAGGTAGCCTGCACAAACTACATTGAGTTTCCAGGATCAGCAACTGCGCCATGTAAAAATCCGAGCGCCCGAGGCTGTACACTGTACAGTGTACAGTATAGCACGATGAAATGGGATTCACTGTAATTGCCTCAAGCGAGTCGCTTGGCGATGGCGCAAAGCGCAGCAACTGCAGCGTTACTTTTGTTTATGTCGGCGTGTGATTGCCAGCACCACGTTATCACTTTTCGGTCAAGAAGAGTCCAGTTAGGGGCATTTCAGGCTGCAGCTCAACGTCACGTTGGCTAACTCGTTTTAATAAGTCGGTGGTTTGTGAGTCAAGGCAACTTCAACGCTGCAGAATGGCAAAAACGATCCAGAATCCAAATTCTCTCATGTGTGATACAATTGTGTTACATTTGTTCAATTTTCGCTTCCTTTGTCTCTGATAAATACCTATGTTGTCCCTCCTTTCGCAGCGAGGGGGAATGAGTCGAGCAGTGGATGTCGTCGTCCTGCTCCTAGGCTTGATGATAGTGTGCCTCTGTCTAACTGCTGCTGATGGACGGCGCATCATACACAATCCAGTTCGGAAAAGGTTTGTCCAGTCGAGGGGTCGAGCATCCACGCACTCAGCTCGCATGGGAACTCCTCGTCGTCTCCCCCAGCCGCGACTTTGACAAGTGTGACGCTTACGACAGCGCGCACAACTTGCTTGCCGATGTCTAGCGCCAGCAACTCCGCGCGAGGCATCTTGCCCTGCTCCTCCGACAGCACCATGGACGACTTGAGCTTTTGCACCGCGTACTTGCCCGTGAAGGCCTTGGGGAACTGGAAGCGGCACACGGGGCATGTGCTCTGGTTCTGCAGCCACGACGAGATGCACGGGTAGTGAAATGAGTGGCCGCAGGGAAGAGCTACGTGGCCGTCGCATGGGTTCTCGCTCATGCAGATCACGCACTCCTCGCCCTCGTGCACCTCAGCGGCCTCTTGGCTCTCAAGCTGGTCAAGAATGGCCTGGTCCGCGGGCGACGAGGTCTTGAGACGCGGCGAGACATAACGCATCATGAAGCGCACCCAAGTCGTGGAGCGGAACATCTCGAGAACATCGCGCGTGACGGCATTCGCCGGCGCATGGTACTGGACTTCGACGCGCACCGTGATGTCCATGGGGAGGGTCGCGTCCGGCTGTGACTCGCTCGTGTTCTCTGTGGTGTGCTCTGCAAGTATGCAGAGGTGGATCCTGTTGCGGGAGGGGCGACGTCGACCAGCGAATATGTTCGATGCGCAAAAGTGTCTGCTGCTCCTCTGAAAAAACAAAAGTGAGCGATAGGCAGCCACCGCGCGACCATGGCGGCAGACGAGAGTGGCGCTTTTTCCTGCTCGACCATAGACGGACGGGTCGAGCAGTTTCGAAAGAACGGGTTTAAAACCCGCGCAGAAGAGTGGGACCTATTCGACGGCGCTCGCCGCCCGGGCTCGCTTGCTTCGCGACGTCTTACTGTAATACATGTAGATCTTTATACTTTACTGTAGACTACATGTACAAGCTGAGCCTCGAGAGATAAGCCAGGAGTCATGACCCATGGCCATTTGCAGAAGTATTGCTAGCTGCCCAGGACGGCTCGAAAGCGACTTTGCCAACAGCTGCTTCAACGACTTGATGGAGTTTTTTTCTGCGCTGACACCTTAGAAAAAACAAAGCTTGCGAAATATATTATATTGTCGTACATGATTTGCCAATATCAATTTTCAATTCGGCTGAATGGGCCGTACTTGAAGTAAGAACTTTGATAAGAAATTTTGAGGCCTTTTGTTTTGCAAAACGTTTAAACTGCTGGCGGTGATTGAGATTTACAGTGTTAATTCATGTAACCTGAGTATCAAAAGCATCTATATCTTAAAGAGCAGTTGTCCAGGCCATATTTTGTCATACATGTACTGTAGTGGTCCTGTAACAGGACTCCTGCTCGAACTTCGAGCGAGTGCAGCCATTTCGTAATTTACGCGGTCTCCGGTGACAGCGCGCCGCTGGCATTCGAGTTGAGGTCGCAACGTTGGAGTTGCCTGCGCGTGAGTAATGATCACAGTGGGCCGAATTTGGTGCAAGCGTAGGCGAAGATCGCGACTTATAAGTTGAGATAATCTCAACTTTTCAAGCGACCCTGCAGTCGTTGCTTTCATCAGAGTTGCGCAGCGGCCGTAGCATGTGTCGCTAGAGTTACAGGTAAGTACATGAACTGTACATGCATAATGATCTTGCAGAGATACTCTTCATCCAGCAGCTGTCACGGACTCTGGGCACTGCAGCGCAGTACGTAACGGGCGCAGTACGGAGGTTGGCTAATGATGATTCGCGAGGTGACTGAGTCATCGCGGTGGTTCCTCCGAGCAGGACAGGTTGTGTCTATGCTGGTCGGCGCGTGTAAGTACTGTACACGCCTTGAAGTGGTCGGTGCTGCAGGTGACATTACGTGCCATTACTCATTTAAACATCGCTGTGCGGTGGTAATGAGCACTGCATGGGCAGTCCACGCCCTAGGAAAAAGAAATCGGAGCTACGCGACACTGCCTTGCCGTTGGCAGCCGCATTCTGCTTTTTGCTCCTTCCCCCGCTCAGACCTGTATTAATAGCTCGCCAAAGCAAATCTCGGACCAGGCAACACGAATAACGAATGGAGGTGGCGGTGCGCGTGGAGGATCACTACCGGTATTAATACTGCACACCACTAGATACAGTTTTTGGGGACGTTCTGCGCCTGCTGCGCTCGCAGACATGGGTAGCCTTTATGACCAGGCAAGGTCTCACGGACCGTGACGGTGAGTCACCGTCGATCACGGTGAGAGTTTCACCGAGACGACGCCTCGGTGCTGGAACGCTTTAACAGAACATGGCAGACAGCCGCAGGTGCAGGTTATCGTTATGACACGCGGTGCATAATCTGCATGGACTCCCGCGATGACGATGCCGCGGAAAGTGAAAGAACTTGCACACGCCAGTCGAGTGAAAGCAGGGTGCAGCTCCCTTGACAAGCTGTGACAAGGGCCTTGTGCACATGGACACATGGTCCATCGCCGCATGAGTCGATTTTTTCCTGGCTGGATCTCCCATCGCCGTGCCTGCGAGGCGCTCCTTGACACGTACAGACGCTCCCTGCAACACATTGATTATTAATAGCGACGGGTATCCGATCTTCGACTGAAAGGGGGAAACAAGCTTACGTTTATGTATTGGATACTTGGGAGTACAACTTGAACTAGTTTATTTTTCTCGTTTCGTCAGCAAACTTGCACGAGGATCGAGACTACCAGCAGCCACTTTGCTCTTCCCATAGTTACTACGCTGCTGCTACTGATAATCCCTGGATATTCATACTGTGCCTCATTACCGTGTACAACATTGTCTCTGTCAAACGGCGGCATGATCGAGTTAGGTGCTAGGTCTGTGGGAGTCTCAGAAACGTTTGAGAGATTACAGCCGATAGAGTTGCAAAGTGCCCGGACAGCTGCAGAGGTGATAGCAGAACGATCAGTGTCGTTAAAAGCAAGTCCGTTTGAAGATTGCCCGTTCGGTTCATCGCCTCCATCTCCAGGTTCACTGGCGTTCGCCCCAATGTTGATTATTGTGATGGTGTTGCCAATATTCACACCGTCCAAATTCGTGACGATACTCGACTGGATAGTCGCAGCTTCTTGACTACTGCCGCTCTGGCTACTGCTTTCACTGTCGTCCTCGCTGTCTTCCTCGTCGTTGTCGTCGTTGTTGTTAGGATTATCGCCCGAGTCGTCGTCATCGTCATTGCTCTCCTGATTGTGATGATCAAGGTGGTCTTCACGAGGGGACCATGCACGGTTCTCATCATGAAACGGAGCAGCTAACGATTCCTCCGAACGCGCATCTTGCAGAATCCTTTCGTTCTCGAGATATCCAACGCCAACCAAGCGATGTTTATTGTCAGTGCGGCACCAGGAGGAATGTTTTTGGACCGATACTACACGTCTCCGCATCGAGGTGACAGCTATCGCAACCAGTACTGCCCCCGTTGTCGCCACCACCACTACCAAAAGCCGAAGCAGCATAATTACCTGGCAAGTAGAGCAAGTGTCTTTTGCTTCAAAGTTTTTCACATCTTATATCGTCCATCAATCTCACCTCTTCCTTTCTTTCTTCCTAGTCACCTACAGATCAGAATCAGTCGTGAAGCGTGCAAACCTTCGACATCGAGTAACGCAATCGGCTCTCAGTAACGTAACCTTCCCCACTACTGCGTAGACTCTTCGGATGTCTCGGATGAGCTAGCCGAATTCTCACGCGGACGCTTAAATCGTGGACTGCTTGGTGGGTTTGGGGCCGGTGGGGTGCCGTACTCGTTGAGGGCATATGACTTCTTCATGCCTGCCATACTTCGACGCATAGCGATCTTGTGATCCACAATTGGGAACGGATAATCTTTTCCGATAAGGCACCCCGCCGCGTGCTGCACAGTCATCGGCGCCTTCCAGGGCTCGTAGATATACTTGACTGGCATCTTGCTGAGTGCTGGAACGTATTTGCGGATAAATAAGCCTTCCGGGTCCCATTTCTTGCCGAAAGTCGACGGAGAGTACACTCTGAAGTAAGCAGAGAAGAAGTAGCTAGCACTAAGCCACAGCCAGTTGCCACAGTTGATACTCCAATCGTGATCGATCAGTCTTTCCTGGAAGACCTCGAGTCCTCGAACCCATGAAATATACAGATCGCCACGAGTAAGGAAGCACGCTACCGAGTGACGTGCTAGATGATGCATCCAGCCTTCCTCTTTAAGTTGGATCATGATAGCGTCGATCCATGGGAAACCAGTCTGACCATCGATCCAGGCTTGGAACTGCGAGCGAGCAAGCTTGTCGTCATCAGTCATATCCTCCTCCCGCTCTGGAATAGTGTGCCATCGCCAGTCAATCTGCAGACAAGTGGGACTCTCCTCCATCTTGTCGAAATACGCGTTGGCTCGGCCGTGACAGTGGAAAAACTCACGCCACAGAAGCTGTCCGTCCAAGCTCACAGGGGTAGCTGACAGAGCCTTGGCGTGGTGTTCCTGTATGCCTCGGACGTGATGCAAAAAGGTCCGTGGACTGATAGAGCCGAAATACAAGTATGGACTAAGCGAAGTTGTCGACGCAGATGGGGTCGTCTGTGCAGGAGACGTCTTCGGCTTCTCGAACTTGACCACGCGACCTTCATTGCGACAATAGTCCCGTAGAATACCCAGCGCAATCTGTTCGCCGCCGTAGATGAAAGGATGTCGCTCAGGGGCTACGAAGCCAAAGTCTGTTACCTCTGGGAGTGTAAATTGCTGTTCAGGACCAGCGATCTCATCGAGATGCTTTGCTTTTTCTTGGGGATCGTCGTCCGCTTCAAAGTCCTGTTTGACTGTCTCGTCTTCTGTCTTTTCTTCCTTCACATCAGACTGTGTCACCGAATCGGGTTTCAAGCGGTTCTGCCAGTAGTCTATCACCTGTTGGTAGAGCTCACTGGGCAGATACACAGGTGCCGGCACCTTTTCCGGCGTCGGGAGCGGCTTGGGCGGTTTCGGCTGCATGGCTAATGCACGGAGAAAAGCGGTGTAGGTCTTCGGTGGTTCTCCGTTATTTCCAGCAATAACTGCGTCCAGGTCGTAGAGTGTGTACCCATGCGTCACGTGAGTCTCGACTCCCAGTTGTCTTGCTAACGCCACTGCTCGGTTGTCTCGGTCGATAGCAAATGGCTCACTGGCTGCGTCAAAAAACAGGTGCGAGATGCGCCAAGCGGGCAGTAAACGCCTCAGCACTTGCACCCCGTCTCCTCTGGCCACCACAAGTCGAGAGCCTCGTGCAGCCAACGCGTCGGCCAGATCTGAAACGCTCTCGAGCAAGAACTGGAAGCGGTTGACGCCGCACAGCATGATCTTTGGACGGTGCACGATATAAAGCGGGATGAACACCACCTTACGGCCCGGTATCTTTTCCTCTTCCTGCTTTATCCAATCCAGCGCTGCAGAGATTGCCAGATTGTCGTGGAGGCGGAGATCGCGTCGGAACCATACGAGGATCCTGATCTCGTCATCACTGCCCCCTCCTGAGTCCGTTGCTGGGAGGCTTTCGCTCGGAATCGACTCCTTCTTCTCCTCTTCGACTGTTGATTGCTGCTGCTGGGATCCAACGGGCAGATCCGACGTCGAAATCGCCTCCGAGGCAAGTTCTCGGGGAGCGTTGATGGCTGCGTGCACTGCGTCGAGCGTCGCGGCGTCTAGCGTTGATTCTGGAAGTTCCGAGTCAGGATCAGCGGCGTCAAGCAAAGAGGATGCAAAGTCGACGAGATCTGCATCGTCAGCCGCGTCATTATTGGTGCCCTCGGTGGGCAACAGTGGCGCAGAAAGCGGGAGAGTGCGATCCGTCATGAGCAAAGACTCTTTCAATTTGCAACAAATACCTGCAAAGGTGCAAATTGCACCGTGCAATCATTTATTTCGAGCTTTTTTACATTAATCCAAGGTGCTCAAATGACGTTTTAGAACCAATCCGAGATCAGGCTGAAGTGGAGAAGAATGGTGCTCTTACATTATTTTATGAAGTTCGTACGTCTATTACATAGGAAAGCAGTGCAAAGCTTCTAGAGGTTCTACTAGATTTCGTCGAACCTCTGGTCGACTCGCGGCACGAGCGCCTGCGGGTTGCCCGCGTGGGGTGAAAAGAGCTCAGCCTCCTCCAGATACTTCTCGTTCACCACTTCGCTCTTGTTCTTAAGACGCGCGAATACACCGAGGCCGACGAGAGCGAGAGGCACACCCAGGTCGGCGACCAGCCACATAATACGGGCTCCGTAATGCTGGTAGAAGTAGCCACCGATGAGCGTGCCGACGCCGCGTGC
The DNA here is from genome assembly GCF_000142945.1 of Phytophthora infestans T30-4. NCBI lineage: Eukaryota > Oomycota > Peronosporomycetes > Peronosporales > Peronosporaceae > Phytophthora > Phytophthora infestans. The sequence goes on along the minus strand of NW_003303718.1, from coordinate 846,566 downwards.
AAGACCGTTCTGCACCGCGTTCAACACGCCCATGATCGTGCCCTGACAGCCGGGAGGAGCCGCCGAGTACACGTACTGCGTGCACGCCGCCCATGCCAATCCGTACGTCACCCCGTGCAGGAATTCGAGCGGAATGGCGCACCAGGCGTTCGTCATGACAGCGTAGTAGGACACGCGCAGGAAATAACCTAGGATGGACAACAGCAGCACGTTCACGATGCCGAGCCGATTGATAATTCTGTGGGAGTAGAAGAATGCGGGCAGTTCCGATGCTGTCTCGCACATGATGGCAATACCCACGACCTGGGCATTCTGGCCTGAGAGGTTGTACAGGTTGAGCGTGAGGAAGCTGGAGAGCACGCCGTACATGAGCCCCATCAAGAACACGACACCAAGCAGCACCAGTACGTCTACTTTCTTACAAATGAGCCGAGCATTGTCCATGAATGTAGGGGCTTTTGAGGTGCCACCTTCCAGATCAGCTTGTTGCAGTAGTCGACTATGTTGCATTGGTGGGATTGTGCGCAGCACCAGTAGAGACGTCAGTCCGAGCGCCAGGCTCAGGTTGAAAGACCACGAGATCCCAGCGATGGCCACGAGGAGGCCTGTAATGTAGGCTCCTGCACCGTAGCCGAGCGCGCCAAACAATCGTTGCTTGCCGTACTCCCCACCGACCTTGTCGAGGAGGTTTAACACGGTGTGATCCAGCAGCGAACCGGTCGGGGCCACTTGAAAGTTGGCCACGACGACGATCACGATCATCCAATCAAAAGACCAATAGAAGAAGCGAACGGCGAACATGAACAGCGAGGCCGTGGCGATGCAGAAGACGTGGATGAGTCGCTGGTTCTCAATGTGGTCGGCGATTGCTCCCCAGAGCGGAGGAGCCAGCAAGGTGCACACACAGGGCAACGTTTGTAGGACGCCGATCTGCATCTTGGAAAACTGTGCTGTCTGCTGGTAGAAGATGCTCAGGAAATTCATTTGTGCCGACGTCCACGCGTTGCTGACAAGGTACATAAGCTTGGGCTGCCACAGCGAGTGCTTGGGCACTGTCGGCGCCACCAGCGGCGTCTTACTCGTCACCTTCGCCTGACACATGGGCCAACAGAGACTCGACGTAAGCGACGACGGTTGTGTCGGCTGCAAACACTGCGTCTTGCCCTGAAACTTGTCGAATGAGGTTCACCACAACGAGCAAGTAATGCCCATTCCTCTACATGCGCATCGTCTCCGATGTGTAAGTTCACCCCCTCCTGATATCGTTCCTTTCTTTAAAAAAAACATACTTTGTCAGGACAGATGTCACACTCTTGAATTTATGCACATCATAGTACAACAGTGAACGGAACAAACTCTTTCCACCAATCATCCTCATTCATATCCAAATTCCGTTCTATCATTCGCGGAAAATCATTGTAATCAGGCCGCCATCGAATTTCGTCGTACGTCAGATTATTTTTTGACCAGCGTACCCGTCCCCATGAGCACCCCCGCGTTGACTGGTCTGCAGCAGCTTCTGGCCGACAAGAGCCGCGTTGTCGTACTCGATGGCGGCTTTGCGACCGAATTAGAGAAGGATCCGCGGGTGGATCTGAGCGCCAGTAGCCTCTGGTCCGGGTCGCTGCTGCTAGACCAGAACCAGCACCTCCAAGATGTTGTTGTCAATGCACACACAAATTACTTCCTCGCGGGTGCTGACGTGGCCACCACTGTCAGCTATCAGGCGTCAGTCGACGGTTTTAAGCGTGAGGGAGTCACAGCCCTCGAGGACGTCGAGAAACTCTTCGCTAAGAGTATCGACCTCGGAGCACAGGCTCGTGACGCCGCCTGGAATGAACTGCAACAGAGTAAACGCATCAAACCCCTCGTAGGTGCCAGTATTGGTTGCTACGGCGCTGCACTTGCGGACGGATCGGTGAGTTGTTATCAGGATTTGTATCCATGGGATGGTGCGCTCACTACTAGCGAACTTTTCCGTTGATGGCCCAGGAGTACCGCGGTGACTACGGCAAGACAAAAAACGAACTGGTGGCATGGCACAAGCACCGCTTCGCCTTTTTCACCAGCTACGCCCCTGCTAATTTCTTGATCTGTGAGACCATTCCTTGTCTCGTGGAGGTGGAAGCCTTCGTGGATCTTCTCAACGAGTTCCCGACCGCACACGCAATCGTTGCCGTGGCCTGCCACAACGGTAAAGAGCTCAACAGCGGCGAGCCAATCGCTCGCATTCCGGAGATCCTGGCTAAACTCAATAACCCCTCACAGTTGCTGGCCATTGGCATTAACTGTACGCCTCCACAGTACGTGGAGAGTCTGCTCCTCGAGCTTGACTGCCCCTGGCCCAAGGCCGTGTACCCAAACAGCGGTGAAGGTTGGGATGGAGTGAACAAGAAGTGGCTTCCAGCCGATAATACTGGCGGTCCCAGCTCTTGGGAAGAGTATCTACCTAAGTGGTACGATGCTGGTGCCCGCTTCTTTGGTGGCTGCTGCCGTACATCTCCTGACGATATTCGCGCTATTCGTGAGTACTTTGCCAGCCGTCAGCTGCTGTAACTTGCCGGGCCGACGCTCGAAATCCACCGCTTGCTGTGTAAAAATGTATTCAAAGTTCTGTTGTGGCTGGGGCAAGTGTCGGATTCGAGCTGTTGAGATACAGGCGCTGTTGCTCGTAGTTGCGAAGATAGCGCATTGCAATGCGAACGCTGGCGCAACATCGCTTAAACGCTTCGTCGCATGTCAGCCGCTGCTGTCCACGAGAGAGACCGCAGTACGAAATAAAGCTCTCGACGTGTCGTCGCAATTCTCGCAATTGTTTCTTTTCATGTCTGCTACAGCGTCGAGTCGATTTGTCAGGTTTGTCAGGTTCCTCTTTAACGACGTTTTGTCCCTCGCCCAAGATCGATTTGAATGGCATATCTACAGATACCTTGACTCGGAAATGCTGAGGTTCCTTTACTCCCAAGTCGTCCAGGTGGACAACTCCGTCGCAGGTTGGGCACAACGCAATGTGGCACGAAAGGCATCGCTTCCCGGCTGGAATTTGAAGATTTCTCAGCGCAAAGCATATAAAGCACAGCCGTCGTCCCACCTCAGTACTGCTGTTAGCCTGAGCTCTGAAGGCCACATTCCTCTCGTCTTCTATCGTAAGTTTTGAAACACGGCCAGAGTTGGAATCGCAAGGTGTCAAATCTGTCACCAACGAATCGTTCAAGCCAGGAGCAACGACAGTCTGGGCATGTGCCTGCTCTGCGTATTTCATCGATTCAGCGAGCAGTCGTCGAGCTGTTTGTTCGCGCTTCAAGGCCTCATCTCGCTCACCAAGAGCCGCTATGTACTGCTTTGCCAGGACTTGATTAAACTTGGACTGGTCTACACGGTCTCGACGTTGCATCGTCTCTAGCTCTTCCGTCGACCTTCTTGTAGTTGATACATTTTCAGGGGTGTTCATGCCGAGCATTCTCTTCTTTTCCTCTTCATCTGTTTGGTCTTCGTCAAGACGCACCCACGACGCCGAGTCATCAATTACGAGTGACAAAAGCGCTTTGGTACCTAGAACGACGTGTTCGACTACTAGAAGTAGCCAAAGCTCAGTGACGTATGCGCTCGAGTTATCAGTCATTGACTCCTCCGCCCTCCAACTTGGACGCACCACTTGAATTAGGCTTTCTAAATCCGATCTGGTAGTGAAGAAGAGCACAGCGCAGTTGACAGCGACGGCAGCAAAGCTCATAAACTCGAGGATACTCGTGAAAGTTGACACCTCGGTCTCGCTTTCAAACGGTGGACGTCGTTTAGTTTGCGTGCAACTAAGTACATCCAGACGCATCGCCACGACGTTGCTTAGTAGAGCAAACAAGGGCGCTACAGGTAGTACCGAGACAAACATGGTAACGTATCCGAACTGCAGAACTACTTCCATCTGCTTCCCCATTAGGAAATCGTGAGGATACATGAGCTCTTGCAGGAGAATCATCGGAGGAGGAGACGGACGTTCTACCCCTCTTAGTGACGTTGATGTAAGCGGATGGGAAAGCTCTGCATCGTACCATTCGTGACTTGACATGGACCAGCAGTACTTTCTGGCTCGGGTAGATGGCTGCTGAAAGCGAAACCCAGCTTGTTTCCATCGCAATCGCACATGGAACATTGGTAAAACATCACGCTGGATTGAGTTCCACAACTGACGAGTTCCCATAATGATCAAGAGCTGCTTGCGAAGAGCAGTAGCGTTTTGATCCACGAACGCAATCCAGAACAACGAGATGAAAGCATTTAAGAACTTGAACGAGAACAGTTTAGTGGCCAGCATACTCTCGAATTCCCACACAGTACGATGATTCTCCCAAGTGGTGAGGGAGCGAGCGAGTCGCGTGTACCAATTATCAAGTAGTAGCATTGATACCGCATTTATAAACGGAACGACGTACGGGACTAATACCACTGGCAGCCGTGGCATGGCGTTGTGTACAACTGCCGACGATGCACTGTTCGTCTTGACAGCAACAAAAATCACCACTGCCGCTACTGCCATAGTCAGAAGTAGAGGAATACCCGTATAAATTCTGACAAGCTGCACAGCTCTCGGAAAACTCACGTCGACAGCACGTTTTGCTCGTATCATTGCAGTTTCAACCAAGAAATCTCCATAGAACCCGGGAGTTCCCTCACTCCGATTGCGTCGAAAGTGACCAAATTTTCTCTGTATTTCGCTACGCTTGCGCTTCCAGCGTTCTACCATTAGCGTGGCCCAAATGGACACGACAATACCAAAAAGAGGCGGCACAAAACTCACATTGTTCGCTAACCACAGCATTTGACAAGCCATTCCAACCAACGCTATCGGGAGAAGCCACGCAGTGTAGAACGTCACAAAGGCGTAGTAGAACGCGTGTTTCTCTCCAAAATACGTGAGCAGTGGCCACAACATTTCATACTGATGTCGTTTACGCTCCAAGAAAAACTGCTCGAGACTGTTGCCTGCAAAAGGCTGAAAAATGCGCTGAGAGGAGTCCGTGTAGCCCCATTGCCGAATGATGTTTCGACACCCCATGACATCGTGCAGTGGGAATATCGTTTGGATGTTGCCGTTCTTGATATGCTTCTGCAGGTCGATCTTCCTCTGAATAATACTGAGGATCACTTGCTGACGTTGTAAGGAGCGGAAGCTCTCAAACAATTCCGGAGAGCTGGCGCTGTACATAGAACGCGTTGAGGACCCACGATGTTTCACTTTGAGTTGTAGACGTTGAGCCTGCTGAATGAGCACTTCATCTGTAGCGCCAATAACAAGATAGTCGATTTCTCCCATCGCCTTACAAATTCCAGATACTGTGTCACGAACACCCGACCGAGTCACGACCAACGATGGAGCTATAGAGCTTTCTTCGTGCATCGTCTCAATGACCGTCTCTTTAAACTGTTTCCTTTTCACTCCATCGAAGAGCATTACGTATTCAGGTCGTGCAGATTGGTGCTCTATGCCGAGGGTGTGTCGAGAAATCTCACTACAAATGTGATGTAGCAAGGATCCCTCGACGTTGACGTTTGCAAGCTCCCACGCCAGACTTGTCGAGCAGAGGACGTTCGCAAAAAATCTCACTGCGCTTTCTTGCAGATACAACACTGCATGAAACAACGGAGTCTCGTTGCGATAATTTGTCCAGCCAGTATTCACATGCTCCAAAATGTTGAGTTGATCCGTATATTTCCCGCTTTCTGCGCTCGAGTCTGTCATTTCCGTAGGGTCTGAAATAGGAACGACGACGGGTTTCCTTGGTCTGGCTGCTTTACGCAAGAAGCTCGTCATGGAGTTCCCCACTGGAGAAGAAAAATCCGAAGGATGCAGTTGATTGTCGAGCATTTTGGCGAGAAAAAGCCTGAGAATTTTCACTTGGCCGTGAGCTGCAACAGCGTGAAGCACAGATTGCCTCTTGCCATATTCACACGAACATGTGTACAGCATTCGGAGAGAGATGTCGAGGCTGCTGTCGTCCATACTCCGTGCTACCAATGGCTTGACCGCTGCCTTCCCAGGACTGCTGCTTCCACCAACCCCCGTCATTTTCAGTTCTAGTTGCAGCAGAGAGCGCACTTCACTGACAAGACCGAAGCAACCTGCCCAATAAAGAAGATGTTGTCCGTATCGCACTGCGTCTTGGGCCGTCACAGATCTGGACCTGTTCTTCTGAAAATGCAACGGGTTGCGAGCGTTCATTTCGGCCACGTATCGTGTAAGGTGCGCTCCATTTGCAAGAAACTCGTGAATAAATAGCCGTACAGCTTCGATATGATCAAGTCGCAGACGCCAATGAGCGTATTCTCCGTTTGCTCCGTCGCAGTCTTCCGAGTTCAGTTGTCGTTGTAAAGTGGCCCTTTCGTCTTCAAGTGCGAGGCCACGACGTCCTGCAATATCCACCGCAAAGAGATCGTCCGTATCGATCAGCAGTGGAATAGCAATCTGAGTCTTAGCAAAGCGCCGTGTTCCATCTCCAACATGCAACACTGGATCCAACAACATCTTAATTTGCTCGTGGTTTCCATTATACGCAGCCCAGTGCAGTGGTGTCCACTTGTTGCTCTTCTTGGGCAAATTAGGCTGGTCTCCGTGGATTAAAAGCTGCCTTGTCATGTCCAGTCCGTCGTCAATGTGCTTCACACTGGAGCCACAACCGAAACAGCTCACACATTGCAGTGGCGTGTTGCCAAAGTGATCCACGTGCTGTTTGCCTTCCAGTAAGTCGCTCGGTGGGATCGCCCATTGAGGTGGCAGCTGAACTACAGCCATTGGAACCACACCCGAGCTTCCATCTTTCGTTACCATGGAGACTTTGAAAAGTGAGTCCGAGTCTGGAATGGGCTGGAGCATTTCCACTAGCGGCTTCAGCATTTCCACAACCTCATCTTCCGTCCGACTTGTGAAGTGCACGATACACTTTTTGCCCAAGAGCAGACGAACGACGCTTGATTGGCCACCCAGACACGCAGCAAGTAGAGCTGTTCTACCTGCGATTCCTCGAGCGCGAAGCTGAGACGCTGGAGATAACTTGCCAAACACCAGCAACTCCACCACACGCTCCTCGTTCCCGTTCTCACTGGCCTCATAGAGGTCCATGCAGCGCGATCAGAGCGGTCGTTGAAGCCAGTACTGATAAACTTGACAATCAAAGAGGACTCTATTCGAAGGGGGCTTTTACTTGGGCGAGTATGCTATAAATACTTAAGAAAAAGTACTAAAATGGTTCCAAAAAGTAATAATTACTATTCGTAGTGATATTGTTGCTTACAATTCGCTTTTCACTGAAGCTAAGTATTGGAGCATCCATTGGTAATCTATACCGTCATTTATTCAGATCATATCCGTAAAAATCGTTGCCAACAGCTAAAGTTCTCTATTGGCAGGGGGCTCGACGAACGGCACGCGGTATCTCTCAAGAATTACTGTCCAAACATTCTAAACTTGATAGAACTTGAGAAGTAGTTGTTGTTTTAGTCAACGGACGTTCCGTCTCAGGATGCTGCTCACTCGGGCTGCGAGATCGATCCAGGGACTCGGTAGTTGTAGCACATATCGTCGCCACTCCACGGAGAGGAACCGTCAGCTTCTGCGTCTTCAGTTTGGGTGCGTGTACTCGTCAATGATGAAGTTGTGGACTCCGTATCACTGTCCGAGAAAGATCTACTCATGCCAGCTATGCATCGCGACATGGCAAGTTTGCTGTCCACGATGGGAAAAGGGTAGTTTTTCCCGATGAGGCAGTCAGCGTCACGCTGCACTTTCAGCGGCGCTTTCCAAGGCTCGAAAACGTACTTGTCTGGCATATTGCGGAGCGCTGGGATGTATTTGCGAATGAACTGGCCTTGCTGATCCCATCGCTGCGGGAACGTGGATGGAGACGCCATGCGACGGTAGTTGGTGAAGAAGCAACTCGCACTCACCCAGAGCCAATTGCCAACGTTAATTGGCCAATCCAAATCGATCATTTTCTCTTGGAAATACGTCGCTCCTCGAAGCCACGAAATGTAGAGCACTCCGCGTGTCAAGAAACACGCCACAGCATGGCGTCCGGCGTGGTGCGTCCAACCTTCCTGGTTGATCTGCCGCATGACGGCGTCGATCCAGGGAAACCCCGTCCGTCCGTCCTTCCAGCACTGCAACTGGCGCATCGCAAGCTTCTCGTCTGCCTCCGTCACCTTCTTTGGCTCCTGTTCGTCGTATTCAGGGTGGGATACGTAGTATTCGTTGAGCAAGCGCCAGTCGATCTGTTTACAGCTCGGATTCAGTTCCTGTGAATCGAAGTTTCGCGTCCCACACATGTAGCAGTAGAAGAACTCGCGCCACATGAGTTGGCCTTCAAGTGTGACCTGTGTCGGCAAACCGGGGCGGTGAGGGTACTGTAGCTGGATGAACATGATGCGATAGAAGAATTCACGCGCACTCAGGCACCCAAAACTCAGGTAAGCACTCAGCGTTGTGGTGGAGGGGCCATCAATTGACACGGGAGAAGTTTTCGGCTTCTCAAACTGCCCCACGCGACGTTCGTCTTCGCAAAAATCGTCCAGTCTTTTCATCGCTGCGCTTTCACCTCCGATCAACGGTGCGTGGGGGGTTGGCGGTGTCAATCCAAAAGCGGTGAGCGGTGGAGCCACAAACAGCTCGGATTCGGTTTTCTTTACATCACCGGCGACTCCAGCGATCACATCTGCCTCACTGGGGTTTTGCTGACAGACATCCTCCAGTAGAGAAAACAACTTGTCGGTACTGAAGCATGCAGCGTTCAAGAGCTTCACTGGAGCAGGAATGGGTTGTGTTGGTTGTGGCATCTTCTCGGTGATCTCCAGAAGCCGTTCGTAGTCCGTTGGCGCCTGGCCGCTGTTCAGCCGAATGATTTCATGTGGATTATACAGCGTCACTCCTCGGATCGTCGTGACATTGACGTCCAGAGACTTCGCAATGGCACGGACGCGGTTATCGCGATCGACGGCGTAGTGCGCTACGCCAGCCTCAAAGAAGAGATCGGTGACGCCCCACGCTGCGATTACAGTGCGTAGCACCTCCTCGGCGTCTCCAGATAGCACCAACAACCGTCCATCCAGCTTTGCGATGGATCTAGCCAAGTCTTCGATCGCTTCCAGCAGAAACTGGAACCTCACGGGTCCGCATCGTTGGCGTTTGGGTCGGTGCAGAATGTAAATGGGCAACAACGCCATCTCCTCGTCGCCAGCCTTCTGTAGCTGCATCTGCGCGCGCATCGCTGCGTCCAGCGCCAAGTTGTCGTGGATCCGCAAGTCGCGACGGAACCAGACGATTGCTCGGCGTTTGGGGAGAGCCACATTCACTTTGGCTTGCTCATCATCATCTTTGACAGTCTCCACTTTTGTCGTCACTTCACCATCGAGGACATTGAGAGACGACGTCACGGTGATTGTCGGACTGGTGATGCTCGGACCATTATTATTGGCATTCTCAGCGTTATCTTGACGCGGCGGAGTCGTTAAATCCGCCTCACCATTGACATCGTTCTGCGTTGCATTATGGCGGCGCTGCGGCGTCGGGTGGTCGTCCACGTGGCGGACCGATGCGCTTCGTTGCCGCTTCCTGGTCATTGACAGGCGATCGACAACCGACTTCGGCGAATGCCAAGTCAGGCGGTGGATTGCTACCTTGGTTGCACGGTGTTTGTTGAATAGATCAAAAGTTGCCAAAGCTCTAGAGGCGACGATGCGCTTCGGCTGAGGTAAAAATTACGAATTCGATTGTGTTCAATTGACCCTCACCACAACGGTTGAAATGATTTCGCGCCATAACGGCTGCAAATAACATGCCCCAAATCTACTATTACCGGGTATTAAGTCACAGGACAAAATCGATATTTCTTGCAGCACTCAACAGAATGTGATAATACAGGTGGTTTGATATATGAGGGTTTGCGCGTTTCCAACGAAACACTCGGCACCAACTTCAACTGTCGATTGCCGAAATGGCTCCGGAAAATGCCAAACCTATTGCAGCTCTTTAAAAATTAAAAGCAATCACGCAGCACCAGCTGCAGCAGTTCCTCACTGCCGAGTGTAGCACGCAAGTTCACGCAGTAGGTCTCAAAGTGTTGGAACGTCACAACACCGTTTCCTCCCGCGACCTCGAAGCTGAGAGCAAAGTCTTGGAAAATCTGCGCTGCCGAACAGCGCCCCAGCACGACGTCTGGGTGTTTAACAGCCTGGAAACTCGACGCCAAAGCTGCAGGAAACACGCGACCATTGCCCGACGACTGCAACGCTGTATACACCTTTGTGGCACTAGCAAGACTCGCGGGACTGAGTCGCTCCAGTAGACAGTCGAGAATCAGTCTCAACGGAAGGCCATTGACTCGGTGCTCATGAGGGAAACGTCCATTAGTAGTGCTACCATTGCCGTTAGATTGGGAGAAATTGGAGAGGTGCTCGAACAGGGTGTGGCCTTGCAACTCGCCCAGAGAGATACCCAGAGCGGCGTTTAAGGCTTCACAGCAACGAGCACTCGTGATGATGCCCGTTCGAGGATCAGTCGATTGATTGAGTCGAGTACGAAGCTGCACGACGTTGGCCAATGAGTTACTCTGTCGGATACGATACCGGATGGCGTGAAGAACCGAGTCCCCGGCGTAGGTTGGCACAGCTTCAACACCAAGGGGTGGTCCTCTCGACGTTGTCAACCGATTTGCGTCAATCATTGCAGTACCGGCAGCAACCTCTTTAAGCGACAATATTTTCCTCTCCTTGACCGACTGCACAGGAGCCTCCGTCGTTGCGAATGCCGTTCGAGCCCCTGCCGCTGCTGGCTGTAAGAAGTTCCACGACGAGATTGTTCCATTTCCTCGGTTACGTTGGTTATCTTGTTGTTGAGGTGGAGCTGGTGGTTCAACGTCGGCATCGGACTTGATATCACTGCCATCGAGGTGCCATACACTGCATACCATCTCCTCGAATTCCCTGTGCGAAGGGATACTGGCGCTTACGTTATGGTAATATCCTCGCCATTGCTCCCACGTCACCTTCCCGTCCTGAGCGCTACCATCGATGTCGAAGGATTCAAGGAATTCCCGACAGACGAGATCAACTCCTCGTCGACCTGCCACTACGTCGGGATGTGCACTTGCATCGAACTGTTCCACAACGTCGCTAGGTTCCAGCGAGGCTTTCTCCACGTCGCGAATGCTTTTCACTTTCGCTAATTTCGCGAAAGCCTCTCGAACACACTCGAGTCGACGTCCTGTTAGTGCAGGTCGCACGATATTAATCAATTCATCCGGTGCGATTCGTCCATCGCCATCGTTATCCAAATACTGGAACATTAGACGCAGATCGGCGTCTGTGAGACCTCCAGGCAGAGTCAACTCGCAGTCAGCAGCCGCGGTACGAAGATCCTGCAGATTCATGGCATTGCCTCGAGCTGCCCGTAGACGCCGATTCAGAGTGCAGAAGCCTGATGCTCCCTGAGCTTGCAGCACTTGTTTCAGTCGGGATAGTATGGCTTGCACTCCTGCAGGGTGTAAGTGGAACTCACGGCTTCCGGGAGAGGCCAACCCAGAGGTCTCGATAGGCGGTTGTGTTGACGGAGCGTTACCGAGACAAGCAGCAATGCAGCTGCTCACATTGTTCTTCGCTCGTCGCAGTGTCATACTTGGGCTCGAGCCAGAACTGGATAAAGTGGGGTTGCTGGTATACGCAGCTGTATGATCCAGAATTTCGTGTACGCTAGAGCGTCCAGGATCTTGTCGATGAATTCCTCGAATCTTTTCACCCGGCGCAGCTCTGGCTACCCGCCCACCGGTGCTAGGCCCCAAGTGCCAGGAATTGCGCAGCATTAGCTCAAACTGTTCGTCTTCGTCTACCGCAGCACTCACATTAGCGTAATAACGTTCCCACACATCGAAGTTGACACGACGTTGGCGCTGACATTCAGTAACGAGGCCAAACGTGTCGAGAAACTCTGCATGCGCCTCACATTCAGTCTTCCGGCCCGACGTGACTTCGGGTAGCCGTCTGGCATCAAATGCATCAGCGATAGCAGCGGCAGCAAGATCGCCACTACCCAAGCGATCGAGGGCGTCGAATGCCATACGAACCACAAGCTGACGCTGAGTGTTCATGGGCTCACGAACACCAGTGAGGAACTCAGTTACGCTCATGGTGCCGTCGTGGTTGCTGTCGAAATGAAAAAACAAGCTTTGTGCGTCTCGTCCAGTGACATGTACTCCACTGCTCTTGAGAGCACGAACAAAGTCGTGAAATCCGATGTTCCCGTCGTTGAGTTCATCGCCGTAATACTCATCTGACCGTCCGGCTGCACGTCGAAGTTGCTGCTGTAGTGCGATAAACCCTCCAAGGCCTCGCTCTTTCAGCTCACAGCGGAGAGAATGAATCATACGACGTAGTTCCTTAGACTGCTTGTTAGCGGCACCGGGAGATCCGGGTGGCGCCAGATTCATGGCACTCGAAGGACTAACAACACCTGACACTGGCAAACGGTCAACCACATCTGGCTGGAGAATTGCAAAAGCCTGTTGACTCGCCATTCCTGTCCCGAAGCTGCGTTTTCCGCGCCACGTGACCTCGCCATTAACGTTAGTCGGAGTGAGGTGACGTATTGAATTTCCAGCAAAAGCACTTCCAAGCGGACTTTCGATGTGGACTGGCGGGGGTGCACGGCTCTTGTGGGCTGGATCACCAGTGGACGGCAAGTGCCACGTATTACGCACGATGAGTTCGAACAGATCGTCGTCGGGGACAAGGAAACTTACGTTGTGGTAGTAGGCTTCCCATTGTCGAGGCAAGATGTTGCCAGCACCTTCCCCACTGTTCTCGTCCATGTCAAAATTCTCAACGAACTCGCGAAAGCATTGCTCTTCGCTTTTGCGCTGTGCAATGACGTCTGGGTGTCGACTGGCATCGTATCGCTGAACTACGTCACAGGCAGCTAGGAAAGATGCTCCAGTCTCTCGTGCTAAGGTTTGGTACGCTGCATGAACGTGACGCAATCGACGAGAGCTCATGGTCCCGCGTACCAAATCTAACGCCGCCTCTACCGGCACAATCCCCATTCTGTCGACATCTAAGTGAAGGAAGATCCCGCGAAGATCGGCATCGCTGAGTGGTGGGTTGTTCACAGTTGTTGGACTTGTAGCTTCGTGTGAGCTCTGAAGAGCACGGCGAAACTCGCCTAGTGTAAGTTTTCCATTGCCGTCTGCATCACTGAGCCGTAGACAACGTCCAAGCTCTACAAGTGCCTGGATTCCTCGAGCACGAAGGCCAGTCTGCACTTTTCGTAGTACCGAAGCCGCTCCAGGATCAAGTGTCTCAACGGATGGCCCAGCAGCCCCCGAGCGAGTACTTGGCGGTGACGTGACTTCAGTGAGGCAAGCAGCGAGTTGAGAGCCTTTGAGAAATTCGTTGGTAGAACGAACAGCCGCTCCTCGAGGTGAAGCATCAGGATCCATTGGCGATAGTATCAAGCTGCTGGAACGGTGCTGTTCTCGTGGGGATGCCGATGTGGAAATGGATAGAACTACTTTCGCTTTGCTGCTAGTTCCTTGGTTCTGTTGAAGTGCCTGATATAGCGAGACCGGGACTACCGACGCTGGGGTCGGTGGTGGTGGGATCGAGTCCATTCGCGCATTGAGGTCTGCAGCCCCGGCAGCTTCTTGGAGAGATCGCCGCATGTCGGCACGCCATACACGCTTCATCAGCAGTTCAAAGTACTCGTCGCTGGGTGCTTGTGCAGCCACGCACTGGAAATACGTGAGCCACTGAGCCCAGCTCACAAACGCGGTTCCCGTCCGACGTGCAGCAGTCATGAATGAGGTCTGGAATTCTCGAGCCGCTTGCTCAGTTGTCTGCTCACCGAACATAACAGCCGGGTGTCGTCCGGCATCGTGTGCAGCTAGCACGTCTTGAAGAGCGAGATATCCAACTCCCTTACGATCCAGTGCTTCGAATGCCGATTGTACGAATTCCAGTTTCCTACCGGACAAAGCCCCCTACAACACAGCTCTTCCGTTACCAAGACCGAGTTTATCGTAGATCAAAAGCAGCACGTACGAAGATGAGATTTCTCACGGCGTCGGCTGTCACTCTGCCGTCTTCTTCAGCGTTTTGATTGACCCTCTGAACTAGAGCTCGTGCATCCTGTAAATAGGTTATAATCGGTTCTTGAGAATGCAAAACTCACTACACTGGAGAACGTGTGAAGCCACTTTACCACGTCCGAAGTCGACACCCGAGAGTCATTCAGTAAGCGCTTGAGCACGCCGTTGGTGACTCCACCGCTTTCGCTCTGCGCCTTCTCCAGCGCCAGACTCATGTTCACCCACGCACTGCAAAGAGAAGTAAATTAAGAATCAGAAGAGTTCTAACCGATTCGTAAGACTTACACAAGGCCTTGTGAGCGAAGCGAGGCGCGAATGTTAGTCAGCAGCGCTTGCAGATCCACCTGCTCGGCGCACTGCTGCTGTCGCTCCTTCCATTGAGTTAGCGACGACATTTCTCTATTGCTTTCCCCCGTACCACTAAAGCCCTGTGTCGATAGCGCCATCGCTCAGTTTGATCGCTCTGGAAGGTGAAGTGGCCGAGACAGCTGCAGTTTTCGCCAAAAATACAGAGCTTCCGCAAACATGGCTGCTTTTAGCCATGGACTTCAGACACGCGCATCCCTAAATCTGGATATACGACAGATACACATAAGCACTGACAAATGGGCTGGCATAAGAAGAAAACTTGACAACATCGGGACAATATATTAATGAATACGCCTCCTACAGACTGAACCCGAGTCTCTAGTGGTGTTGGGAGTCGAGTCGCTGGATTTTCCTCTCATCTCTTGACAGGTTTATATTTTTCTTTTAGTTCTGGTCGCTGTCGTCTGCGTGCTTCAGGAGCGGGTGCATCGTGGGGCCGCTTTTGCAATTCTTGCAGTTGTTTACGACCACGGCGCCACCCACGAAGGCAGGGCCAGCTGCATGTGCGGCGTCTACAGCCTCGACGCCGGTGCCCAGCCAGCTGTTGAGCACCAGGAACGCGAGCGTGAAGATTCCTTGCATAACGAACGGGTTTAGGAACGATGTGTGCAGTAAATAGCCAAATGCCAACTGCTCTCGAAGACCAGGTCGATGAAATGTTTGTGCGCTGGCCGTTTGACATTGGTTGAAAAACAGATTCGCGAGGGATTCGAGATTCCAGAACTGATCTGCTACAATGTAGCCTACCCGGTACATGTACTGAAACATGCTGTTAAATAGGTCGAGTCCATGTTTGGCAGTCGTGCCGTTGAAGAAGAAAAAGGCGCTTGGATAGTGCGAGGGTACATGTATTATAAACTGTAGCCATTTCGACAGCGAAGATATTTTTTGGCTTCCGAACAACTCCATGATCGTCTGCTTGCACAGGGTCGCCCCTCGCAATCCAACCCGCATGGCGCAGTGTTTGACAGTTTTCGCACGCGTCAATCGGATGCGCCTTTGCGAATTCTCGAATTCTGACCGTTCTTAAACTACTGCTCGTTAAGAACGGCCCTGAAGTCTCTATTCTTTCGCGCAATCCATTCCGCTCATTTTAGTGCTCCTTCTACTTTTAAAACGTCAACAATTTTCGTCACGACGGACCGCGGCATCGGTACATGTACACACTGAGCCCAGTGGCTCACGTATTTCCAGAGCGTAGCTGCACAAGCACCCAGCGACGAGTACTTTGAACTGCTGATGAAGCGTGTATGGCGTGCCGTTGCTCAAAATGCGCCTACAAACCTGATTGAATCGAATCGACCACACGAAAATGCATCAACTGGCCCTGCACAATTTAATCTTGAGCCATTCTGCGCCGGCAAAAATGTTCGAGAATTCGGCTTATCACCAAAAAACGACCTTACGCATTCTGCTCGTTCTTCAGAATCGCTAGTACATGTACAGCGCATTTTGGACAATTCGGTGGAAGTGCTGGATCTTTTCCAGATTAGTTTTCAGACGATAGTTCACGAAAATCAGCGGCTGATGGTTCTCTTTGTGGCCAACTTCAGGAATTTTAATTTCTTTCAGAATGTCGTCGCTTTGCGGCTGAGCGCTGTGGGCAGAGGCAGAGGCAGCAGAGATCTCAATGTCTGCGCTTGGAGCTTCGCGACCCAATGCGGTTGCTAGACGAAATTATTAATCGGGAAGCCCTTCCATCACGCGCTTTCCACCACGCAAAATCTTTAGCTGAGGCCCCACGTCACGGGTCGGAATGATTGTCAGTACAGGGCCACGATCACCCTGTCGCCATTTGCTTCATGTGCTCGTGACACGGATACTAGTACCTTACTTTCTGAAGGAAGGCAGGAAGATACAAATCTTTTTTTCTCTACAGTAGTGGCTGGGGCAATACTTCGAAGTATTGAGTAGCTCCTAAATTTGGCACTCTACGGACGCCAATGAGAATGTCCGCCCATAAAATGCTGGAACGAGTCATTAGACGTTCTTCTCTCAACTCTAAAAAAAGCGATACTGCAACTCGCAAGTAGTGCACCTTCAGTATCAGAATCTGACCTTAGTACCCATTTGCCCAGTCCACTGAATACAGCAGCGGTTCGTTCTTCATACGCAGATCCAAATTCTTCACAAACACATCCGCCACTTCTTCCGGGAGGCTGAGCGCTGACACGTGCGGGGTGAGGAATACCGATGGGTGGCTCCACAGCGGACTTTCTCTAGGCAATGGCTCCTTCTCAAATACGTCCAACACGGCCTTGGATAAGAGTCCTTCATCCAGCGCAGTCACTAATTCGGTTTCGTTAATCACATCTCCGCGTCCGACATTAATGAATACTGGTTTCTTGTCCTTGCAAGCCTGCAGTCGCTCCACATTCAGTATCCCTCTCGTGGCATCGGTACTTGGCAAGACGTTAACGACAAAGTCAGCAACGCTAAGAACATCGTCAAGGTCGCACGACACTCGGTCAGCACTTTCCTTCAGTTTATCAGCATCCTCCTTGCTAATGCGGCGCTTAAACCCCACGACTTTAAACCCCGCAGTCTTCATCAACCGACCGATTCCCTGGCCGATCTCGCCAAGTCCGAGGATACTGACGGTCAAGGGCCTAAAAGATCGGTACTTTAACTCCGTCCTAGCATATTTGTGTTGCTTCTGGAACTTTTGTACCTCGATGAACTTGCGTTCGAGCGCGATGACCCAGCCGAAGACGTATTGCGCCATGGCATTTGGCATGATGCCGCCAGCGCGGGTCAGGATAAACTTTGGGAATTCATTTCGGTCCGCCTGGGCCAGTTGCTGAAAAAATGGTTCCACGCCGGCATAGGTGGACTGGATCCATTTGACAGATTGCAAAAGATTGGGCGATTCCTTCGGTAGGAAGTTTGCGCGGTCTAGTAGCAACTTGGCGCCCAAACTGGCGTCGGCCAGGACGAACTCGGCGTCTTCGAGCGTCTGGCGCTGCGTGGAAGTGAGCGTCCAGACTTGCTGGGCCGGGACGGGGACGTCAACGACCTCCACCTGTTGCGCGGCGGCGGCACAGGACACCGCGAGGCGCGAGCGAACGGCTGCTCCCAGTCCTTCGATGGAAGAGATGACAGGGATACGAAGCACCATGGCTGTGTGTCAAACAAAATAATCTCTGACAGGATATTTTTCAGCACATCCTCACTTTCAATTTGTCTGTCAGACTTGATTACATGGAGGGATTTCAAATTGAAACTGTCAAAAAAAAACAAATTCTCGCAGTTTTGTGTTTGACATGGTAGAGACAGCAACATTGCCTAATTTGCCAAGACGATGCCGATCCTTTTGGCGGCCGAGGCCGAAGCGGAGCAGCAGCGCTGGGCGGGTGCTGAGCTGCTGGTGTGTGCCGTGATCCAGCTGCTACTAGTGAACGTAGCCTACCGCATCGATCGTATGCGCGAGGCTCCGCTGTTGTCCACGTCTTCGTGGGCAATTTTCTTTGGTCTGTTGAGCGGTGCATTGCTCGCGCTTGTTTCGGAAGTGGTAGGTCGCCGCAATTGCAATTATTGTACTAGTAATCTATCTGCTAAGTTGAATATTTTGGGCTCTCAATTGTATCAGCGCGTGCAAGGCGCGGGGCTAGATCCGCAGATTCTGTTCCTTGGACTGCTTCCCCCGATCATCCTGGAGGCAGGCTTCAATACTCAACGCAAAGGCTTTTTCAGCAACTTTTTTGCCATCTTGTTGTTGGCAATTGCTGGCACTTTAGTGGCTACTTTCGCCACGGGAGGAATCCTCATCTGGCTAGGCAACATGGGGGTGATCACTCATCTCACCTCCGCCGAGGCATTTCTCTACGGATCGCTGATCTCTGCTATCGACCCGGTGGCGACGCTGCTTGTGTTCAAGAAGTGCAAAGCTCCCTCTCTGCTGTTCAATTTGGTGTTCGGAGAGAGTGTACTAAACGACGCAGTGGCTATCGTCATCTTTACGCTCTTCCAGCGGTTCGTGGAGAGCGGTAACACCGACGTCAATGCCCAAGTAGCCATGTTCATGGTGTTCAGACTGCTGAGTATCGGTGTGGGCTCTGTGGCTTTGTCTGGAGCCATCTGCTACTCGTCTGCTTACTTTTTACGTCACTCAGACCCTGCACTGCGTCAGCACCCCATCTACGAGATGTCCATCATTCTGCTCAGTTGCTACGCGAGTTACTTGGCGGCCGATTTGTTCGAGCTCAGCGGACTGCTTGCGGTGTTCTTCAGTGGCGTGTTCATCCGACACTACCACATGTACAACATCTCCAAGGCCAGTGCGTTCGCGTTCAAGCAATTACTGTCCACAATGGCGTTTCTGGCCGAGAACTTCATCTACCTGTATCTTGGACTCAGCGTGTTCGCGTATCGAGACTCCTTCGTCTGGGACTGGAAGTTTATCTTTGCCAATTTCGGGGCGTGTTTGCTGGCTCGAGCGCTCAACACCTTTCCACTGTGCTCTCTCGCAAACCTTGGGCGCTCAGAGCAGCAAAAAATCCCCTTCACGTACCAAATTGTCATCTGGTTCTCTGGTCTGCGTGGTGCTATTGCTTTCGCATTGGTGCTGAATGTATCGACGGGTAACCCCATCCACGCGGCGATTCTCAAGAGCTCCACACTGTTCCTGGTGTTGTTCACGACTGTGTTCTTCGGTGCGGCGACAGGTCCTCTACTGCGTGTGCTTGGACTGGCGGGAGACCCTCAGCCTGAGCGAGATATCGTTAACTGCGAAGACAGTTACACGGGTAAAGCTGACGAGCAACAACCGCTACTACGACAGTCTCTGTCTCCTCTTGGGTCCCGCAGCGTGCACGGTCGTTGGGTGGATCTGGACGAAAAGTACCTTAAGCCGATCTTTGGTGGCAACCCACGTCTCCAGAGCGACACCAATCTGGCCAGATATGTAGAGATTGAAACGGAGACTCAGATTCCTAGTGCATGACACAGTCTTCCCTCGTGGGGACCACTCGGTTGATCCGTGCACATGAGCAACTGCTCCCGGGTTCTGCCTGGAGCAAGCGATAGTACGATAGAAAGCTCGTGGGACACGAAGAGCTCCACGCTTGTGCGGGGTCTGCTTACTAACACTGAAGTAGCAACTTATTCTTGTTGTGCACCAGTGTTCGTTGTCGTTGTCGTTTAGGTTACTGGAAAACTGGCGAGTAGACGTACTCCACACTCCCGATCTGGATCTGCTGGACGTCTTGGTACAGTTGGCGACGTAAGTGTCGGCGTACGACGTTGATCGGGTCCTGACGCATGTGTTGCCATTCCGCTTCCTCATGGAGGAAATGATCACGATACGTGGCCAATGCTTTCACGTGCTTGTCCTTGTGCTGACGGATCTCCGAGCAACGCACAAGCAGATCGTGTGAATTCACTTCCACCAACGAATCCTGCGCCGCTCTCTCCACAGTCTCAATGGTGCGAAATTTCGCAGCTTGCGTAGCTGGAACATTCTTCGACGAGTTAAACCTTGCAGTCGCTAAGGTTGACTGCGGGGGTGGTTTACCGCTTGCTTGGGTTCGACTTGGTTGTAGTATTCTTTCCCCTCGTCGAAGTGACGGAACAGTATGCGCAACGTGGTCGTTCTCATCTCGTTTTCGTTCGACGAGCTTCACTTTGGCCTTCCAGTTGCGCGTTTGCCATGGCGATTCCTGCGTACCAGCCAAGCGAAACACAAGTTACTTACGTATACGTCATGGAAACCTCACAGTGTACAACAAGAACACGTTTCGTACGGCATGCAGGCTGGCGAGTTTCTTGGCGAGCTCGACATCTCGTCTGGTCTTAGTGTTCACTTCTTGCGGAGATTTGATGCGCCGAAGACGCTGCCGATGCGCTTTGTGCTCTTCCGTGACGCGTTCCTCTTCAATCACCTTGGCGTCTGCGTCGATCAGAGCCTGGAACAACCTTTTGTGCTCTTTGGATCCTCCTAACGTGTTAGCCAAGTCCACTGCATTGCGAAGTTTCACTTTGCTGAGAGATTCCTCCAACCCTGCCTCAATGGTGTGAGGATTCTCTTGCCAAGGATTCTCGATTGTTGCTTGACTACTCAGCAATTGATTCGTCTTCTGCCGTAGTGCAACTTGCTCTGCCAACAAATAGTCACTGACCTCTGGCAAACCCAAGACATGGAGAGGTTCTGAGTCGACGCAAACTCAAAAGCTTCAACATGAAATACGGACCTGCTTCAATTTGATACTCGCCTACAACCACTTGTCTCCGCTGAAAATCTTTTACACGCTACAAAAAACAATGAGGGTGTGTTAACCAGCAGCTTTTTAGAAGAAGAAAAAAACTAACCTTAAAACTCTCGAGGGTCTGGCGTTTGCTGAAGTTGGCCGTGAGGTTGTCAGTCAAATTGGCTGTCGCCTCCGAAATCGGAAGATCAGGTATTGATTTGGTTCGCCTAGTTGCGTTGGGATTGCTGGACACCCCTCTCTTGTTTCCTAGAGGTTGCGTTAGATGATCCACCGCTCGAATAGTCAAGCGACGAGAGCGTTCACACTGCGCGACACAGTCAAGAAATGTCGTCGATTCAAAGAAGTGATCGTCGCGCTCTAGAGTGCCAGCAACATGTTTGCTTTTGTACCGGACGTAGTGTCGTTCGTCGCTGTGCAGGTCGTCAAAAGTGCTGATCGGATAGTTCCACGGCTCCAAGTCACAACTTGGTTTGCACTCTGGGGAAAACTGCGCTGGATCTTCCGGAGTACTCGATGCCAAAGGACGAAATAGTTGTTGCAAGAGCTTATGCTGGCTGTCTTCTTCTTCTTCTTCTTCACTTTCATCTAGAAGCTCGCTGTTTGCACTGTTTGCATGCTTCTCGGGTGTATTTGTCGAAATTCGTGGCGGTGTATCAGCTGATTTAGTGTCTCGAATCTCCTCACAGCTTTCGGCATCAATTTGGTACCGTTTGAGAACTTGGGGCAGCGGAATAGCAGTGATTCGTGCTTCATTTCGGAGCTGCAAACAAAAAGCGCTATTAAATGATCGCTGTCCTGTTGAAAGGAGACGTCACTCACTCATTTACTACCAAGTGCTTACCATTTGCTTGACAGTCATTCTGCTCCCATCGAAGCTCCTCTCATTCCCTTTGCCTCTGTCGACGCTCCTTGTCTTGTGCTTTAGTGTGCTACCACTGCCTTCACTCTTATTGTCGCCTTGATGCTGCGGTCTAAAGTACTCCAGTGCTTTGCCTCTTTCAAGCTCTACCTGGCGAGACTCCGAGTCCGTGATCCACTCGCGATTCAGTAGCTGCAGCATTGGGAACACGCGTCGACGAGGAAGCCGTGACCGATACAGAACTTCTCGTGCAGGTTGAGAAGCACTCGAGAACTTCTTTAATCTTTCATCTCGATGCAGTTCGCGTAGAATCTCTTCATCGAGATCTGTATCACTGAAAAGTAGAGACTCCAACAAGTACAGTCGATTATGACTCAATCGAAGGGGGTTGTCACGCAAATCTAGCTCGCATAACCGCGGCGCAGAAGCCAAAGCCAAGATATCTTCCAGCACATGAAGCAGATTGTTACTCAGCACCAACACTTCCAAGTACGGCAACTCTTGACTCACTCGAGATCCAGGGAATCGCGTCAGTACATTCGACGATAAATCTACTCGTCGAATATTTTCCATTGAGAAGAGACTCGACGGGACCTGAGTCATTCCGCGACCTCGAAAATTCACGCACATCTCGTCAAAATCTCCATCTTCACGCTGGTTTGCCATCTTTGTAAAGAGCTCTAGCTCTAGTTTCTAATGGTAAGGTAGCTCGTTAAAAATACTCGACGGTTGCCGGTTGATCATTACGTGACTGTCTACTAGGGAGTCCCTTGAAAAAATGGTGTCGGCTCTGTTGGATGAGTTGCCATGTCTTATCGACGAAGCGGGCGAACTCATGGCACGTCTCGGTAGCCACAAGACGCTATTGAAGACCAAACGGAAGGGTGCAACAGTGTCAATTTCTACTGAGAAAAAGGACTTGACCGCCGACGTGTCAAGAGAAGATCTCACGCAGCCGACTTCTCGACATTCGGCTTCAATCGAGAGAAGCCCAAGCAATGCGAACATCCGGCAGACTCTGGACGATGTCGAGTTTTTCTCTCGACAATATTTGACAATGCAGTCCATTTCGTACGAAAAAGTGAACGCGAACCTGCCAGCTGCTGATCTCGACCGCAAAGAACTGTACAATGTTGCCGCCAGTGTCTACCAGCTCATGAAGCGCCTACATCATTGGCAGCAGGCAGCGTGGGAAACCCTCACGAGGCTTTTCTCGGACAACAGCAGCAGTGATTCGTGTTTGTTGACCTTTGACAGCCACCCGGAGCTCACCCGCCTCGTACTCGCTACTGTCACCACGTACGTCAAAGTGAATCTGCTGTGGACCTCGTTCAGTATCATCCCAGCGCTGCTTGCAGTCTACTGTTATCTCCATCACGCGCAGACTTTAGGAGGGGACAACGCAACACCAATCGCAGTGTATTCGCCACTGGAACACACTGATCATCGTGTGCGCGAGTTCGTGCTTCACTTTGGTACGGCGCCACTGCTGGCGATCCAGCATGACTTCCACCTGCAAGTCGCTGACAAAGGAGCATCTCTTGCTGCACTTACACTCTCGTGCTTCGAGCGCTTCGAGGCGTGTCGAGATCTCGCCAAACTCAGACAACAAGGCGTGTTTGACCTCGAGCCACCCGTGAGTGGTGCTTACGCGTCACATTCCAGTCTTCCAGACCTTCTTAACGCTGCTGACGTTGTCGACTGGGTGATCTGTGTGGTACTATGCGTCCCTCACCAACTCTTCGCAAGAGACAGCAGAACTGCCTCAATGTCTCCCAGATCTATTCCGTCGACGCCATCATCGCCGTCGTCCTCTTCCGGTTCCCCGTCGTTCTTGTGGGATTTCATGGAGACTGTCGCTCGAGACCGAATGGTGTTCACTATTCATCGCAACCACGTCGTCAATCTCCACGATCTGCTTTATCAGCAAGTCACGTCGTCGCTATCCATTGCGGTTCTCAGTCCCGAGACTTCTTCGATTCCCTCGTTTGGAAAAAACCGCTCGGCTGTGTCTTTGAAGAGATCTATGAACTCACTAGGTAAGTACGCATTGAGGAACTGTGGCGTGAACCATCGCCAGCGACGAGAAGTGGCAATTTGGCTCACAAAGAATTGCGTGCAACTAATGCAACACAATCCGGGACTGGTGGCCCCTTCCTTTCCGCTGTTTCTAGCAGCTTTGGCCATCGCTCATGATGAGACGCAATGGGCAATGTGCCACGGAGTTGGCAACTCGAACGCCAGGTCGTCTCTTCTTCCAAGCCACATCAAAGCCAAACACTTGCAGCGAGTACAAACGAGCTTTAGTGGAGCTGAACGGGAGATAGCGGACTTGTTGACTCACTGCAATCACCTCCGACGGCTTCTAGAACAAAACTCGCATTTCCTAGCCGAGTATTATCAGACATTCCTTTTGAATGGAGACGCTGAAGGGATCGCGTACACTATTCATCAACTTCTCCTAGCGAACGAGTCGGCTTCAGAGTTCCGGTCTCTGCTCGAAGGGTTCTTGGACAATGAACGGTATCGTATCAACACTTCGTCGGCGCCTCGGGCTACGTGGGTGCGGGAATGGCGTCAAGCGAATGCTCATTTGGCAAGGCGAACCCAATTGCCGCTGCTGGACTCGCTTCGTGCTCGAATGGAGTGCGCAGTCAGACACACGCAGTACATCTGCAAGAATGCTCAGCTAATCGAGCAGACAGCGAACTTTTCCAAGTGCTGGTGGTTCCACAGGATCATTTTCGACCAGTGCTTTGAGCAGGTATTGACCACAGCACCGTCGTCTGCAGTTGGACTGTTGGAGATCCTGTCGAGTCTTGCGGCGGGGAACTACGTTCTCGATGAACTCGTAGAAACCGAAGAAGCGACTGAGCAGTCGGAGCGGATGATTCAACGCATGGATCGGATGCGAACGAGTTTAGTGGAGCAAGTGGAGCTGGGGCTCGTGTCAGTGGTGAAGCGTGACGCCATTCTCCAAAGAGACGAAGTGTCTGCTCTCGTACAAGAAAAGAATGAACCAGCGGAACACAAAGTCACTGCGAGCAACCGAAGGCTTTCGAGCTTTTCACGCGTGCAGTCGAGTCAAGCACTGCGGCCAGGCAGTGCAGAATTGAGACTAGCGTCCCCAACTGCCTCAGTTTTGAGCCGTAAGCCCGACAGTCGCAGCAATGCTTCGTCGTTCTCTGCTAACCTCGAGCATATCCGTGAAGAAGAACGCTGTTTGAGGCTTACGAGTGCCTTATTGAACCACATCCGGCTGGATAACAACATGAGAAGCGCGATTATTTGCCGTGTTCGGAGTTGCTTCGTCCGCTTCATGAGGGGAATCGTGGGTACGTCGGACTCCAATGGGGCAGGCAAGACAAGTGATGGAGTAGCTTTGCGCTGCTCCCTTCAAGACGCGTGTGTGCAAATTCGATGTTTCCTCAGGGCTAGCCAAAGATTGCTTGGAGGCAGCAGCGAATTGAACGATATGAGCGACGTCTCGCTGGGCGAAGCGGTCCAGAACGCCCTTGCTAAGGATCTCGCAGACGAGTGCAGTGCTTCGACTTCGATTCTCCCCCAGGACAAGAGGCTGTTAGAATGGACAACTGAGTTCCCGCGTGTGTCTGAGAAGGAGTTCGAGCAGTGCTCACTAGTTGACAGACTTTCGTGGCTCTATGTCTCTCTCGTGACGACATGGTGTCATCCTCTACCTTCTACAACGGTATCATCGCCTTCAGTTCTGGCTGCTGTGCGCAAACACTGCTTTGTATTGGCTCCTGGGGCCTCAAGCGAGGTGGACCCACGAGACTACACGGATCCGGAAGCTCTGCGCCATCTCAAAACTTTGATCGGTTCGACGGGTGTTAAGTCCGTATGCTCGACCGTCGCCAACCTGGTGGTAGCGCAAACGCTGAAGCTACGATCTTTGATTGAAGCAGAGCACGCCGTGTTGGCGTTCATGGACATGGCAATGAATAACAGCTCAAATGCCGATGTTGTTCTCGCTACAGCCCAAGTCCGAGCTCTAGACGACATCGCGACTCTACTCGTCCAGATTGGGACAGCAGTTTTCCTACTGCAGCTGCTGCACGACCACAGCCCACACGATACGTCAGACGCGTGGGAAGGTCGTGTAGCCCCTCGGCTTCTCCGCGAGCTCCAGCAAGATCCCGACCGACGATCCACGTGGACACGGCTGCTACCAGTTGCCTGTAGCTCAGGTTTCCATTCGAGTGTGTGGAAGCGAACAACGTACTTGTCAAGCGAAGAGGCAACGGACACTAACGCGCACATGATGGGGCTCGCCATGGCTCGACTGATTCCTTCACCTCACAGTAGTCAATCCATGCATCGGTGTGCTGTGTCGGCGTTGAAGCGGACTACGGCGGACACGGCGCAGCCAACCGCTGGTCGATCGAAGGCGCATCTTGACCCGGGGTCGTCGACGAGGCCTCTATTGGAAGCACTGGAGCTACTGGTAACATCTAGGACATCGGACAGCAGTGAAGCGCAAGGATCCGCGCTCGGGGAGCTGGAGTTGTCGCTTGAGCGCCTATTGCCACACGCCACTGCACTCAGCCGTGTGACCTCACTGAGATTACCTCAGTGAGGTGAGCCTCACTGCAAACTCGCTTCTATGACGTTGAAGCTGATCACTAAACAGAGGTACACTGGAGTCAAGTGCCCGGCACAGTTCCCTGCGAGAAACGCGACCTCAGCTACAGCGGCGACTACGGAAGCACTTTCGGCTCAATCAGCGCTGTTGCTGGCTCCCGCTGGGGAGCCTCCCGCGTCCACGGTCGCCTGACCCTTCAGCTGCTGGTGGCGGGCGATTGCGCGCAAATCTTCTAGACCTCAACTCGAACTTTGAGTCGAAGACCACCCAGCTGCAATGATCACTTGGCTGCTGTCCTCCCGGCGAGGCTTTCGTGCATTTGTCCGTGGCTCGCTCGATCGCTTCCAGCTTGAGCTTGGGGCCGGAACCACCGGCGCCGATTTGCCGCGTGTTCAGCGCGTGTTGACGAGCTTCATTTACAAGCAGAAACGGGCGCGGCGATGACTGCGCTACGCCAAGACGGGGCACACGGCGTCGATCGCCTCGCCTCAAGTCCTGGCACTATCGGCGGATGGTGGAAACTGACTGGTCGCATGCAGCAATGGCCGTACGCACTTGTATTGCGGCTTGCGCCGAGTAAGTTGCTCGTCGCTACTGTAAGCCTGCTCAGGGGTGCAAGATGCAAGTACGGTATGCTGTAAGGCCGTAGGTGGCAAGAATGAGGCCCTTGAATCTAATAAAGGGCTGGACAGGTCGAGTCGACCTGCTGCGCGCAGTGAACGACAAGCGGATGTGTGGTACGGAGCGGACTGATCGATTGGCGACGACGGTCCCCGGTCTCTGCTCGTCACCGCCACCAACAAGGTGGGAACGACCACTGCATAGAGACAAGCCGCGCGGACAGCGGAGCCCGCTCTCGCTTGTCCTGCGCAGTCAACACGGACAACACGCCAAAGTCGAGTCGGATGGCCTGGCATAAATGCCATCATGGCCACGATGGCCACGGGCTGCTTTCAGCAGTGCTGAATCAGCACCAGCCGGCATCGTGATGACATGAAAATCAGTCGCGGAGAGGGAGGGAGGGTATCCGACACATCCGAGGGAGTTTGCAGGCGAAGACGGATTCGTCTTGGGCGGCAAGGTCCTTGCCAAGGAAGCCTTACTTTCGGGTGTCGCATCCAGGCGACGAGCGACTACAACCATACATGTAATTACCGGTACCCGTAGTACGGGTAATTACGGGCCGTACGCCCTGCGGACTGTGCACGCAATGCGGAGACCATGACCTGCGACTGCGGATCCGCCGTAACGAACCCTCCAGTACTTGTATTAATGCGTGCGAACATGCTGTACAGTACAATGTTGCCGCGCTCTGCTTGTACTTACAGTAAGTAAAAAACTTTGAAGTACATGTACATGTACGGTAGTGAACCCAAGTCGTTCGGCTGGCAAATCGCCCTGAAAAGCACATTGCAATTCTGGTCTTACGCACGGCTGGCGTCAACACGCGTAATCCATTCAATCGTTGTCAAGTCGAGATGAAACTTGAGCGTTTTTTTTTAAAGAGTGTACAGTACTGTACAATACACAATTTGTTTTACCGTATGTCGAACGTACAAAACACAAACATTTAGTACTACAGTACTACATGTAGTGTATTAATAGTACACTAGGCCACAGGCTAAAAAAGTGAATTTTTCGTCAGTTATGTGCATGTACCTTATATAGCAGTATTTGCTCACGATACAACGCTATCTGGCGCAAACAATACAGTTTCAAATTTAAAACGCCTTAATAATTCTAAGCTGCGATATTTTCGCATATAGCTCAATCACTTTTAATATAACTAGGCTGCAGCTGTAATATTCAAGTATACATAACAGCGTGGTATCATTGGCAAAAATATGTATCTGAACTAGTGCGACATCGTATTATCTATAATATATCTGGTTTTCGCGAAATCCTGTTGGAAAAAAGTCAAAGCACAGAGAGGAAGCTCAGATTCACTTGTCAATTACCAAGATGCCCAGTACAGCCAGCCAAGTGTTCGACCGCCTCAACCGACAGTGGGAGGACGAGACCTCCAACCTCATTGGCAAGTTGGAAAGTGAGGAAGATGAAGTGTCTCGCTGCTGTATTTGCACTTGTAGAGTACCTGATATTGTACTGGCGAGATGAAATGCAACACCAAACATTGCCCCTTCACAACTTCTCACCCAATTACCCAATTTATATGGGCTTTTTTTTGTTGGAAAGATAATGATTTCTTCTCTTAAGTAGTCATAATCATCCTTGAATATCTGCTCAAATTCACATGCTACACTTAATCGAAAAGTGCGTGTCTTTCGTTCCGCCCAAAAAATCGAGGCTATGTTCTTGACATACGGCATCAGATGTTTTGGTCCTTACAAACTTTAGTATTACAATCAACAATGCCCTTTTTACTCATTTCTATGCACATTTGATCCTAGGAAGTGGGGCTGTCGGCGATGCGTTTAACACTGCATGCAGCAATCCCTACGCTGCTCCTGTAGCTAAAACCAACTTCTGCAGATGCGTTGCATTCCAAGCTGCATTCTGGCGTAAAGCTTGTCACTTTAGGCTTCTTTGTTTATTAAATATCGCAAGAAATGTTCTGTGCATGCATGATCAGCATCAATTTCCCGCAGACGTTTGAGCTTCCACCATTTTAATAAAAGACAAGAAAGTCAAACAACGTGTGTTTGTCTGTGATCTCTGTGCTACCCTGTTTCCATTGCGGGTCTGCCGGCATTAATCCGATAATTACTTTTGTATTTATGAGCAAAACAAAAAAATGGTGGTGCATTTCATCTCGCCAGTACAATAGTGTACCGGTATTGATAACAAAGAGTAATTCATAACTAAGGTATCGGCAGAACCCAGGTGTCGTTGAAATAGACCGACTCTTGGGTAGAAGCCTCCATAATTTAATTTTTGGGTCACAAATGTAGCCAACTGTATTTCATAGGATCGTACTTATACCAGAAGTAGCATGAGATGCGAAAATACTTAAAACAGCAGGGTAAATGCAAAAAAACAAGCATGTGCTTTTCCAAGAATCATGTTTTCCGGGATAAGGCATGGAATTCGCATAAAATTAGATTTTATGCGAAATCAAGCACCATACGCTAAGACACACTTTTTGAGACTGTTATCTACTGTAAACGATTTTGCCACTTTCGAAATTGCGATGCAGCATTTTCAAACGTTGTACATGTACCATGTATAATACTACTTCACGATGTACAAAACAACGCCCTCAAATAAGCGGGTACACGGGGTACTTTACATGGTTCTTTGTTCTGCTCATAATTACACATCTCTCTGTCTCAGGTATCTAAGCCACGCGTGTTCGTTTAGAGCGAGGCTCATTGCTACCGCCGTCTTCAGTCTCCTTGTCACCGTTGCTGCTGTTACTGTTCTTGGCTAGGGCGGCATCTGAGGCAGCGGCCTCTGTGAAGCTGTCACCGTTTGAGTGAATCATGAGGGCGTTGAGTACGCACGGGTACTGACTCTGCTTGGCATGCGCGGCAATCTGGCTGAGTGTGACATTAACGACGGCGCGAACCGTCTCGCGGCCTACACATGTGTTGAGAATCTCCTCCTTGGGCAGTGGTCGGTGTTCCTGCTTAAGCAGCAGCGCCGAGTTGAGCGTGCGCACAGCGTAGCTGCCCGAGAACGCCTTGCGAAACTGGAAACGGCAGCTCGGACAGGTACTGCGCAGCTTGAGCCACGAGCGGATACATGGCAGGTGGAACTCGTGGCCGCAAGGCAGCGACACAAATTGCTCGTCGCCGTTCTGCAGCTCGCTAAGGCAAATGACACAATCCTGGGCGCACGAAGAGCTGGGAGAGACGCTGGTAATCGAGCGCTTAGAGCCCACTTTGGGGGTCTTTGCGCCGCTGACAGTCCAGGAGGCAAGGTTGTCCATGACCGACTTGTCGGCGGGGGCCGCGTTCTTGAGGTGCGGCGAGATGTAGCGCACCATGAAGCGCACCCAGGCGGGCGTGCGGAACATCTGCAGCACGTCTCGGATCAGTGCGTTCTCGGGCGCCACGTATTGCACCTCCACTCGAACGGTAATGTCCATATTTGCTGTTGGTTGCCGAAGAAGCTTCGCGGTAGCCGTCGCGACGCAAATGGCCGAATGAGCGGAAGGGTGAGCAGCGCGGGAGCGAGGGCCGTTCGAAAAGAAAAGGCCGGCGAATCCGGCAGCGTCTCTGGACCTCCAAGTTGGAGTCCAACTGGAAACCCACTGTAGCCGCCCTAGCCCCGCCGACGATTATGACCACAGAGGCATAGCCAGGCGGCTAGTGGTACAGTACCTGTACAAGCTACTTCGAAGTTTGGTACATGTAGTACTGTACATGTACATGTAAATACTGCAGACTACATGTACAGTCTAGCTTGACTCAAGTGGCGCGCACATGTAAAGTAGATTTTGCTCAATTAGCTCAGTTTTTGGTCAATCGCTCCGGATCGCTTCCCAGCGTACTGGAACAACGTATGGCTATCGCCCACGTCGGCCGGCGTCCGGCATAACGGCCCGCTCGAACGCCACATTTGTTGGAAAAGCAGCGGGACTTCAGCTCTCTGGAGTCGAGAAGTGCTGACATGTTGCCAGGAGTGGTGTTGGTCGCGCTGTCCCTCGTCACTCACTGCATTTAAGTCTTACGTTCAAAACGTTAGACCTTGCGATGAGTCTTTAACAGTAGAGATGAGAGCTAGCCGGCGTCCACACTATGCTGGTTGCTGCGGGTGTGTGGCCGCGGTGGCCATCGCTGTGGCGCGTCCCGACGATGTCATCTTGTGAGTGCCAAGATGAAGTTGGACCCTCTTGACTTTTTAGCACAAGCACGCGACGTCATTCGGTTTGCAATGCAAATTGCACTACTGCGCTGTGGCACAGCAGTCTGTGGCCGGTGGTGAGTCTCAATACAGAAGCTACAAAAATGCGAGGTATTGCGCTCTGACGCTCGCAAGTCCAGCACAACGATCTCCGATCTATCCCTTGCTTTTGGAAAAGCACGTCGCCCGGGAATGAATGCCGCTACAAGATTTCAGACGCGCACAGACCCTGTGACAAAGTGCTGTGTGTGATACCTCCATTGCAAGACCTTCAATGGTTGGAGGTTCCATCGCCACCACAATGAACTGGTGACGACGCCTTGCCCGCCTGATGCTGAGGTGATGGCGAAGGACGATGCAAAACAGCGATGTGTCTCCTTGCAGGCGTGCAGCAACTTGCTGCCAGCAAGTCACTCACTCGGGGCGGACCAGCGCAGTGTCTACGGTGGGCCCCACCGGGTGGGATCCGCGTCCACCCGACATAGTACCACTAGCACGGCGAGAATCCCTGATCAAGTGCACGTTAAAATCGCGCGGCGCAACCTTCAAGCCTTCATGTCGCGAGGGAAGATGGCAACTTGCTGGTGGCGGTCATCGTGACCTGGTACCGGCCGGCTGCGAGCGGTGAAGCCCACGGCAAATACAATAACTGTGTCCGCTCGCCAGAACGTTAGACACGATACGGTACTGCCATGCATACTCACCCGGCGGGCGACCCGCAGCGAACAAGCCTCGAGGCCCTCGACAAGGAGGAGTAAACCAGTTGCAGATTCGATCGTGAGTAGTATTGACTAAGTGGATCCCTGCATGATTTGAGGGTGCATGTACTGAAATCCATACTGTATGTCGGGCAACGTTGAACTGTTGGAGGAGCGAAGCAGTGGGCGCCACAGTGTGGCGGGTGTACGAAATTATACCGCACTGCGGTCTCTCAGACTCTCAGAGTGAGACTCAGTTGCCTCGCGAGTCGCAAGTTGCGGCCGCCAGATCTGCTGCGCGGGACTCGTCTTCTCCGTTTGGGATTACGTGTATACAACTTGTACAGTGTTGTACAGAGTTGTTCACTGTGCGAACGGTGTTCAGGCTGGAGTGGCCGCAAGCAAACCAGATCTTTGTGGGCCATAGTCACTGTGATAGTGTGGCAGCACGGCGATCGCGATCTCGGCCGTCTAGCGAGTCATCACTCTTGCTTAACGCCAACACTCTTGGCAACAGTACCGTGACTTCGGTACACGATTGGAATGGAAAGTAGTCTTTGTGTTTGTCAAGTCCACTAGCAGATATACAAGGTTATTTGAAGATACAGCGGTGATTACCGATAAGTGGTTCATTACATGCACACTTCGATTTCGGTGAAGCGGACCGCCCAAGAATCTCGGCTGTGGGAGACCGCCGATTCAGCGGAATCAGGCGAATCTGACGTGACAAGCTGGCTCCTGAGCACTGCGTATCTCGGCAACTTGGGGGTCTCTACCGTTGTGCTACGCGGTTTCTATCGCGGCTTAGGCGAGCAGCATGTCCGACTCCTGCGGCGACGCGAGCTCCTTCTCCTTGAGGTGTGAGCGCGCGACCGCCTTGTCTGCCTCAAGCTGCCAATTGGGCCGCCCAAAAGCTACCGCAAACCCAATGAATGACGTTACAGCGTAGCCGCATATAATGCCGTGCCAGACGCCCAGCAGGTTCGGGTGCGTCTGGTGCACGCCCAGTATGTACGCCGTGGGCACGCCGACCAGCCACGCCCCAATGGCGAAGCCCATCATGATGGGCATGGGTCTCGCCTGCGCCTTCAGCACCGCCTACAATAGAAAGCCACGAGTGCTTAGTAGCTGATCACCAAAGTGAGCAAGTACATTATGCTGGAAATGGAGACTTACGAAGGAGTAGTAGAAGAACGCCAGAACAAAGTATGCCAACGCGGCCAGCGCGCATATCTCGCTGAAGGTGTCGATGACTTGCGGGTTGTTGGAAAACAGCCACCCGAGCTGTCGTCGCGCGCTCACCACGATCACGCCGTTGGTTGTGGTGAGCAGTGCAATGCATATTCCACACATCTGGGCTGCGAGAAGAGCCTCCGATGGTTTGCCTGCCCCCAAGTGCATGCCCATGCGCGTTACCCCCGCACTTACGACAGCATAAAGGGGCGAGGTCGCAAAGAAGAACAACTCCATCATCGCGTTGTGTGTGCCTAGCTGGACCTCACCGATCGTCGCAGCGAAAAGCGTCATGGTAATGAGCTGTGCGTTTTCGAACAGCGTGCCACCCGCGAGTGGAATTCCCACAGACAAAAGGCTGCGAAGA
Source organism: Phytophthora infestans T30-4 (assembly GCF_000142945.1). NCBI lineage: Eukaryota > Oomycota > Peronosporomycetes > Peronosporales > Peronosporaceae > Phytophthora > Phytophthora infestans. Next base: position 813,299 of record NW_003303718.1, on the reverse strand, counting down.
ATGTTGGCATCCAAGAAGCTGCCGTCGCAGCGCCAAGCGCATCGGCGGTGGAACTTGCGGTACAAGTTCATGTACACGAAATAGCCAGCGAGTCTGGCGAACAACGCCATCGCTGTGCCAATCGGGCACCCGACAAGTCCGAGCTCCGGCAATCCAAAGTGCCCGTGCGTGAACCCGATCACTAGAAAGCCGTTGAGCGCTACTGCTAGCATGTTGAAAACCGCCGTAGGTTGCACAATGTGCTGCGCCTGGTAGAAGCACGAAAGCACTTGAAACATACTGCGCGGCCAGAGCCACAGCAGTGACAATCGGCAGTAGATGCCGGCGAGCGCTGCCACCCGATCGGTGACGCCTGCAAGCAGGAGGATATCACCTAGGTTCCACCAGAGCACTGCCAGCGGAACGCACGCCACAGTGAGCAGAAGACTCGTCATCAGTGCGTACTCTCCCAGCAGGTGATAGTTCTTGGCGCCAAAGGCCTGCGAGCACAACGCGTTCATACCGGCATTAAAGCCTTGCATACTCACAAGGATGGACAGGTCCATGCACATCTGCGCGTACGCCACGGCCGCCAGTTCGTCCACACCTAGATGCCCCACAACACTTAACTCAGTGATGGAGACGGCGAAGAAGCAGTAGGTGGACAGTGCGCTGGGCACCGCTAGCTCCAGCAAACAGCGCAGTTCGCGACGAGCAGATACCATGATCCGTTGGCGTTTAGGCTAGAGAGTGGGAGGCGACCGTCAAGCGGATATCGTATGGTGATGAAACCTCTGCGGGTCGAAACGGTCCCCATCGACTTCCGCTAGCCCAGACAGCAGGATCACAGACCATGCCGACTCAAGACTTAGGTTGAAGTTTTCCAGTGCTCAAGGTTCTCATTTGCAGGAAGTTTTTCGTGCCCGCATGTTGAACAAGTTGGTCAGCTACAGACTGTAGTTGAAATGGGGGATCCTTAGTAGAGCTTCAACTTGCCCTTTGGGGGTACATGGGGTACACGTCCCGTACCCTATTCGTACCTTCCTTTCGCTCAGATGTCTGTCAATTGGCTGGAGTTGCACGGCTTTAGTGCCGGTCGCGGCCGCTTCCTGCTGACTGTGCCACGCACCACTACTGGCTCTAGCAACAATAGCGAGGACCTGTGCTCAGGAGATGCACTGGCAATCCGCGTACTGGAGCGCGACCTAGTGGACCTGCAGAGATTGGACCGTCAGCTACGTAACAGAGGCCCCTCCGGTCTGCAGCGACTACCCACCAAGCGTCTGCGAAAGCTGATGTCCAGTAATTGGGTGCGCGGTGATCGCGCATCTGGATGGCGCATAGAGCTGCAGAAGAATGTGAGCGTGTGCGAGGACTGGCTTAACACTGCAGTCGTGCACCTACCGTCAGCGCTGCAACAGGAATTCCTAGACGACGACCTGTACACCGCGACCAAGCGCAAATGGGCGTCCGAGCGTGCGGAAAGCAAACACGCTCGTGATATGCAGCAGTATTTTAGCAGCGCCGAGCTTGTGGATCTGGTGGTGAAGACGGTGATGATGCACTTGAATGTGGAGCAGCAGAGAGAAGTCGTGTGGCTCGAGCCGTCCTGCGGTGACGGCCGGTTCCTGACGACACTCCTACGAGCTAGAGCGCAGCACGTCGTCGGCTACGAGATTGACGAGAAGCTGCACGTAGTTGCGAAAAAGAATGTTCAACAAGCTGCTTTTGACGTCTCCTCGGTTGACAAAGTCTCTACTGTCCAAGCCCACGTTTGTGTGGGAGATTTCCTGGCGTCCAAGAGTCACGTACCTGCTGACAAGTTCGTTGTTGCGGTTGGCAACCCGCCGTTTGGTGCAAAAGGCGGCGATGGGAGCGACCGCGTGCATCAATTTTTCCGACACGCCGCGAGAACTTGGCGAGCTCGCATCATCGCGTTCATCGTGCCGGAAAGGTGCTCACGGCGCGAATTTGTCGAGAACACGTTGAAGCAGCTTGAGGATCTCGACGGTGCTGCGGGAGCCTGGACTCTGGCGACGGAGCTCGCACTCACCGGCTTCCAGTTCGAATTTGGCACGGGCGCAAAGCTCAAACGTGTGCGCCAGCCGAGTGTGCTGCAACTTTTTGTCCGCAGCGATCTATAACACGTACGCTGGGCAGGATAGAGGCGGCGTCAGCGACACCAAAGTCAAATGCGCCTTCAACACGAACATCGCCGTCGTCTTGTCGAGCTTTGCAGGTCCACCACCGTCCAAATTCATGTACAGTACACATCTGTGTCTATCTTACTGCCACGTCTATCTTAATTAAACTATCGAGATTGTCCGCTCGTTCAGACAACACGAGTTGGGTACAGAGAAGGTCCCGTTTGGCATTGTGCACTTCCAGCGTCAGTATAAAAAAAAACATTGGGAGTATGAGCAGCCGCCAAGGCGAGTGGCAGCGCGTGCAGGACGCGCAGGGGCGCTATTTCTACGTGAACCACGCGACCCGCGAGACGTCATGGCACTTGCCTACAGCTGATCTTCCACCGGGCTGGGAGGAGCTCATTGACGGCCAGGGACGAGTCTATTTTGCGAACCACAACTCGCGTACAACCACGTGGATGGACCCCCGTGTGGCCGCCGCCCGACGCCGTACACGCGGCCAGTCGGTGGCGTCATCGCGAACTCCGTTAAGGAATAATATTCCTCCGGTTGACAATGCTAGAGAACGCTCACCGACGTACGAGGACCCGCGACGCGCGTCCGGCGGCAGCGCCGGATCCCGTTCAGACGCCGCCAGCAACAGCTTCACTCGCAGCGGCAAGAGCAGTGGAGGCAATTTATCGGCGGGCTCTCCGTCGTCATTGGGTGCTCCGAGGGATACGGCCGACCAAACGATCCGGATGAACACGTCCACGCTTCTGGAGAGATACAGGGACGAGGCCAATCTGGGCGACACAGCGGTGATGCAGACCACCGAGTCGACAGCGCTGCCCGTTGATGCTGAGGAGTGGTTCACAGCCCACTCGGAGGATTTGTCGAGGCGCTCCAGTGGAGAGAAGAAGGAATCAGAGCTGGAACAGGCGACGACGGAGAAGGAGGAGACGTCGTCTGCGGACGTACAAGGAGAGGAGACGGCTGCATCGTCCTCTGTAGTGGAGGAAGAGAAGGATCTGGCCCAGAGCGACCACCAGCAGCACCACCAACAGCAACAGTTGCGAGTGTCGGGTGCGCGAGGCAGCAGCTTCAACACGGGCGACGTCCAGATGGTGCTGCGACGTTATTTCGCGCCGAACTTCGTGCGCGACGACGAATCCCCGGCGTGTCGGCAGTGCAGTATGCGATTCGGCACCTTTCGGCGCCGTCACCACTGTCGTCTTTGCGGCAATGTTTACTGTGCTGACTGTACGACCAACAAAGTGAAGCTTCCCATTGAAGCTCCTTCGTACGACAAGGAACAGCCAGTGTGCACGCGCTGCTTCCGCAACGTGCAAGCAGGCGATTTTTTCAGTATTGTGGGGCTACGTCACAAGCTGGACGATCCGTCGTCTACTGTCGATGACCGGGTCGAACAGATCATGCAACTGGCCATGACTTTGTCGGCTGGGCGACCGGAGACGGACGGGAACATGGGACTGCATCGCGTCGCACAGCTCAACGACGTGGAAGCAGCTGGAGGTGTGGCGTCCTTTTGCCAGTTGCTAAAGACTGATGTTGAGCCACTGCAACAAGCTGCACTGGAGATGCTGGCGAACCTGATTGAGCTTGAGAACAGCGCCGGCAATGAACTGTCGGCTGGCGAGGCCTTTGCGAACTCAGGCGCGTGTGCGCAATTGGTGAAAGTCATGGGGAACCGCGTGATGGAGCAGCAGCTAGGCCGCAGCGTGCGTCCGGAGGTGGAGCGCATGGCTCTTCGTCTTGTGTACCACCTCTGTCAGTCGACAACGTGCCAGAACGCACTGCGCAGAGCTGGTGGAGGCTCCCGATTGCTGGAATTGCTGTCGGTAGACTCGCCCTCGTCTCTGGAGATGCGCGTGGAAGCGGCGCGTTGTCTGAAGCGTTTTGTGCAGAAGAATGCTGAGAACATCACCGAAATGACTCAAAACAAGGGCGTGTCGTTGCTGTGTACTCTACTGGGAGACTTTATCGAGCTGCGCGCTGGCAGCTCTTTAGGCAATAGCGGAGTTGAAGTGCCTCGAGATGAGTCGCATGAAGTCGGGATGGAGGCCATTCTGAGCACCATCTGTGAATGTATCCACTTTGCAGACAATGGAGCGTCACAGGTGCAACGTGGCGTGCAGCAGATTCCTTCGGACAGCATCCACTCGTTCGTTACGGTGCTGCAGAAGGGAGATCGCGTGAACCGCATGCTGGCGTCACAAGTTTTGATTCAGGTGTCGAAGGAGCCGTCGCTCATTACGATCTTGGCCAAGGAGCAGGAATTTATCAAGGAAATCATGTGGATGCTCGATAGTGACGAAGACTACACTGTCGCGTCGGAAATTCTGTGCGGGCTTTGCTCCACGATGCCTAAGCAGTCTCTGAGCGATACTGCCCCTGGAGAGAACGTGGAGGACGCACACGAGCAGGTTCTGAAGGTCATTTACGACTTGGAAGTGTTCGATCTTGTGCTGAAGAAGCTGAACGCTTGCGTTGTGGGCGAGAAGCAGCTTGTGGGTGAGATCACGTTTCAGAGGAATTTACTTGGAATTACAATGAGCTACAGCGCTGAGTCTGCGGCGTACGTGGACTTCATTTGCTCGCGCAACTGTGTGCCCACTCTGTCGGCCTTCTTGCTGTCCCGCAAGGAGCGACTGATCCCGCTGTGCGCGCAGACTTTGATGAATCTCTGCGAGTTCAACCCCAGCATCTTCGACGAACTGTACGACCGAAACGTGTCAGATTTCTTCCATCGTCTACTGCAGACACCTCCCGACGAGAATCGGCTCTCAGCTCTACGTTATTTCCGCGCTCTTGTTGACAACAAGCGGCCGTTCTCTGTTGGCGTACTGGACACACTCTTCCTGATGGCGTCCGGGAGAGACGAGGTACTGAAGGCCGGCAGTCTGGACGTGCTTGCCCATCTGAGCGGTGTCAAATCCATTGAAGCTGTGCTCGAGCCACTGGAGGAGCCTCCGACTCCGGAAATTGGGGAAATGGTGCAGAAACTACAGGAACGCGTCGTTGGTGTGGCGTATTTTCCCGTTCTGATGACTATCGCGTGCTCTTCAGGCGATACGGATATGCGCAGCAATGCTATCAAGTGTCTAAGCTGTGCTGTTGGAGGCGGAGAGGAGCTCGTTGCTCGCATGCTCGACCAAGAGATGCTGCGGGCCTTCTGGATGGGTCTGCGTCGATGGATGGACGTGCCGGCAGATGAACTTACACCCGTGGAGATGCAGCTAAACAAGGCTCTGTTGCAGCTCTTGTACTTGGTGCTGAAGATGGCGTCTTCACGTATCGCGTCCATGGGCGAGGACCAAGTGACGAACCTTGTGACTGTCGTGACGGAATTCATCGTGTCGCAGCCCAGTCGACTGGTCATGGGCATCCGTATCATCCGTCTTCTTATCACGCACGCTGCGTGGAAAGATTCATTTGTTGCGCTGTATGCTGTAGAATCGACCTCGACGGGTCTCAAGTTCTTGCAAGCGCTCATGAACGGCATCGAACAGTCCAGCATAACGGCGAAAGAGGACAGTGAGAACACAGTGTTCGACGACTCGGTCGCTGTTTTGAAGGAGCTCATCAAAGACCCGCAACAGTTCGAGGAAGACGACGACCAAGGTGGCGTTGCGATGGCCAACGATGCGATTGTCAACCTGATCATTAGCGCCGGTGTCCACATTTCGCTGCTTGAGCTACTGCGGGACAACGCTGTGCGAGAAAGTATCAGGAAAACACAAGGCTCGGTTGACTCCGAGGCGGATGAGAAGAGCGAGGAGAGTCACGAGTACGTGGTGACCCGAGCGCTCGAGCTTTTGGACCTACTGGCACGCTCGCGTCGGATTCGGTTGCTCATTCTGGAGGCTGGCACCGCCCTGGACGCCTTAGTGACTGCGTATGAGGCCACAACGGACGACTACGCAGAGTCGTCGCCCGCACGTCAACTGATCGCTCAGGATCTCGGCCGAATTCTCATCCACTTGTCCAGTGACCCGTTGGAGTTCCGCAAGACTTTGTACGACCACCGAGCTGTTCTACCTAGCACAATTCTGGGCAACATTCTGTCCCCCGTTGCCGAGGTCGCTGAGACTGCCGAGGAGATCGTGCTGAACCTCGTCGAGTCGGACTTCGCTACGTGTCCCTTGTGGGTTGATCTGATCGAGAGCGCTAATGTGCGCCTGGTGTTCCGTGTGGTGGTGGTGGCAAAGCGACCGTCAGTGAAGGTCACGGCAGCTCGAAAGCTCATTGACATCGTCTTCTCCCACCCGGGTATTCTCGATGATGAAGAGTCGGGCTTGTCGCCGGAAGAAAAGAGCTCGTTGGTGTCCATGTTGATCGATTTCTTCGTCGACTTCGACCCGCGGACGTCTGTGGTGGGCGTTCTCGCTCTGACGCTTCTGCTCAAGCACGGGCAAACACTAAACGACGAGCAGATGGAGAAGATTGCGGTGGATGGCACTGTGTCGCTGGTTTACTGGATGCAGAAGGGCACAGAGCGCCACCAAGAGAACGCAGTGAAGATCTTGCACGACGGCGTGACGGATCCGGCTACTCTCAAGAAGTTTTACGAGCAGCTACAAGCGCCGTCGGTGCAACGGGAGACCGCGTTCTTGTTGGAGCTGGGCCAGCAGCTGCTTGATGTAGAGACTAAGTCGAACCCTGAGGGGCTGTTCAAGCGATGCAGGCTACTGCGAGGTCTTCTCCAAGAGACTGATTACGATGCGTTGCCGAGTGACTGCATGGAAATCATTGAAGAGGTGAGTGCGTATTTACTCGACTTGGTGGAGGAGAAAGGCAATGAATCCGAGCATGAGGATGAAGACGCTGAGGAGAAGAAGATGAGGGAGAAGTTCTTGCTCGTCATCACCGATTTCCTGGCCGTGCTGGTGTTATCCAGCTCCTTCCACTCCACACTGGTGCATCAGGACGCGATCGAGAAGCTGGCGTTTGTGCTCAACGAGCAGAAGAAGGCGACAGAGCCGTCAGCTCTGGTGGTCGATCAAACGCGTCGTCTACTGAAGCAGCTGTGCGTCCACGAAGTTCCTCGCCTTGTTGCGTGTAATGGCGTGGAGATTCTGCTGGACTCTGTCATGAAACATGACGAGGACAGCGACGAAGGCTCCGAGCGCGTGGCTGAGATGCTGGAGACCTTCAACTCTGTTGTGGAATGTGGTTCAGCTGGTAAATCTGCGCTGATGGATACGGAGGGCTTCCTTTCCAGCTTAGCCAGAGGTTTCAGGACAGTGTGCGGCGACCTCAGTGACGGGCACGATACGTTGACTGAACACCTTCTCGGAACTGATTTCGACGGCCGAAGCACCAACATGGAGGTGGCGTGTGGACTGTGTCTCTTGGTGTTTCTACTCGCGCGTGGTGGTGGATACCGTGAACGAGTGTTTAAAGAAACAGCTCTTATGCAGCACATTGTGACTATGCTGGCATGGTTCCCGTCCATCTTTTCCACGAACGACAAGGCCGTGACGCCGGAGCTGAAGGCGAAGTTCGGCTTGATATTCGCGTCGGGACTTCCCTTCCTTGAAGCTGCTCTAGTGTCCGTCGAAGGATCGTTGTTGGAGTCCGAGGACAAGGAGCTGTTCTTCAAGGGCACTTTGAGTGTGTACAGCAAGACATTAAGAACATTTGCAGATGGCCACGAGGCATCGGACCTCTTCCTTACTGCGTGCGAAGGACTGAAGAGTTTTTTCTTCAGTGACAGTGCCGCGTCTGTGTTGGCGGAGGAGGGACAGAAGGAGCTGGAGACGCTGTTGAAGGAGCAGGTTTTCCAGTCTCTCAAGGCAGCGATCTACTCGATGGACTGTGTGGTGGCGCTGTTGGAGATCGCAGTCGCCGTGGTTCCTGCTCGCGCCGTGACGCCAGACGAGGAGAAGGAACCGGCACGAAGCTCGTGGCTCGTCGCTGGAGTGCTCCACGCGCTCTTCAACTTCGACGTCTTTGGAGACGACCTGGATGTGTCGGTGCTGTTCACTTTGTTGCGACGCTTCTGCTCGTCTGCAACGATTCGCAACTCCTTGTACGAACACGTGGACTACGATCGACTTGTGGAGATTTTGGTGGCTTTCGCTCAAGATTCTAAGTGGCGACGATGGCGTAAGTATGCGCTGAGTATGCTGCTGTTACTTGGAGAGGATGGCGCGATGGAACATGTGAGTCATGACAGAGGAACGATGCCGATGCTACAAGCATCCACGGCCAGTTCGTTCCGCAACCGCGACAGTGAACAATCCACGTGCGCGACGCGCTGTTTCCACTGTCGCCAGGTGGTGCATGCCCCTTTGCTAGCCAATCTATGCGTCATGCCGTGTCCGTATTGTCAGAAGGCGGTCGCGGTCGCTTCCGATAGCTCTTACTCAGCTGTCGACACGCTTCCGTCCGTCGTGGAGCACAATGGCAGCATCACTCTCGACGACGGAGCACTGTCCAAGATCTCCTCAGACGGATCCGACTTTGTCTGTGTCAACTGTAACAATGTGCTCGAACTTCCCGATGGTCTCGGCCCTTCCGAGATCGTGTGTCCGCACTGTCTACAGCTCGCGTCTGTCAAGAAGACAAGCCAGTCAGTGCTGCCAGCGTTTAGTAGCGAGAAGAAACGGTCGTCAGCGTCGTCGGTGCACTCTGTGGAGTCAGGAGCAAGTTTGCCCAAAGACCCGTCCATATCGGGCATCGACGTGCGGGACACCAAGGTGGTGAGCTGTGGACACTGCGCCAAACATCTGATCGTGAAGAACGGAGCGTCTGCAGTGAAATGTCCATCGTGTCACGGAGTCTCCAAGCTGTCGACCACGACGAGTAAGTTTTTTTTATCGTCTGCAGTATGGTGCTTTCACTTTTCTTTTTTCTAACCGTTTTTGTGCACACCGTCCAGCTCAAGAAATGATGCGATGCAAGAATTGTAACACGCTGCTGAGCCTGCCTGCCGGTGCCAGAGCGTACAAGTGTATGAAGTGCCTGCAGACGACGCGACTATCGTAGTACGGGGCTGTTCCTCCTCATCTGTTTAGTGTTGCGAAGGGAGATTATGTACGTAACGCGCTGAATCGGCCATTGCGGCTAGAATGATGCAGGGCTGGATCAACAAGATTTCTTCCGCGTGGTTAGTATGCTGTCGCTGATATTCTGTTAACACGATTCACTGCGCGTTGTTTTCATCTTGTCAGACTTGTGAGTGGGCAGGTATCTCAAGCATCAGCCAGTTGAGTCCATGAGGTCGAGCAGGTCGTCGCCTCCTCCTTTACCTTCGCGTTTGGTCTCGTCCATCTTGAAGTCCTGCAGTATCGCATCAGTCGAAGTCTTGCGGTCACTCGCAGCGTCAATCCAAATCGTAGGAACTTCTTTATCGTCGTCGTCATCTCCACCAGATCCAGGCTTCGTGGGGTCGTCTGGGAACAGGTTGATACGCAACGCCTTGTTGTCCCCTTCGACATCCTTCGCGGACGAAGATTTCCCCACAAGATCAGCGAGCAGGTTGAGTCCATCCGCTGCGGTGGCTTTAAAAGTCTTTTGGTGCTTTGGCGCATTTACACCCTTCGCACTTGAACTTGAGCCAGCACCGCGAGCTTTACTGTCGGCGAAGAGCTGGCGAGTAGAGCGCGAGAAGCCTCCAGTGCCGTCCTTGGAGTCGGCCTCGTACATGTTGAAGCCCAGATGAGCATTCAGCTGGTCCCGTTCCAGTACCGGTCCTTCGGGCGCTTCAACAGATCCCTCCGCACTGGCAATAGCGAACGTTTTTTCTTCCTCAACACGGTTCGACGCGTCAAAGTAGCGAATTCTACCCGGCACTTTGCCGCCTGTAGCCGTGAAGCCTTCGTAGTGAATGGCCAGCGTTCCGTCCATCCCCTGAATGCCGTTCTGGAGGAAGAGCGACACTTTGATACGCGTGTCCTGGAAGAAGCGACAGAGATATTGCTTGAGCATGTAGAAGTCTGCCGGACTCATGCTGCCAAAGTTGTCCGAGGTGAGTTGGACAGTCTCGTCCACTTGTCGCTTGACTGCAGCCGAGTCCACGAGGTTTTTCATGTTGGCGAGATGGTTCATAGTCACTTGAAGTAACTCGTCGGCCGAGGCACATGACAATACTTGGTACTTGAAGCCCATGCGCATGAGGTCGTAGAGCTGCGACAGAGCCCAGAAAATAGAGTAAGTGTCTGAAGATCTTGTCAATTGACGCTGCAGTCACACTACCTTATCCATACTATTCGAGTTGAGTCGCATGATGGACGAATGCGCCAAGCGATCGAAGATCTGGCGCGTCGAGACGTTCGAATACATGCGGTGAGGCTTGAAGAGCTCACTCATGAATGTATCGTTGTGCATTGTCTTGACAATGTCTTCCAGTACTGCACAAGGAGAACGGATTACTACTTGGTTTGCTACGATGCACGAAGTAGGGGCGGCTCGTACCTTTGGAGCTCTTGTCTCGAGGAATGTTCTGAGCTTTAAGACGTTGGTCCAGCACGTAGATCATTTCGGCGCCCATGTTGACGATCAGCATGGGCATCGTCATTAAGGAACCCGTCATGTTGCAGCACCTTGTAACGCGCGACTAGCTGTGCTGCCAAGACGACGCACCCCTTCACGATTCTGGTAGATCTGCGCCCAGCAATTTGGAGTCTGAAATTACGCTTTGAGGCCGCAACATTCCAATTAAAAAAAAGTAGAGCTCTCTTCGCATTGAAGACAAATCAAATACACCCTTCTCTTCCCTCTTTGAAATATACTCGACGAGCTGCCAACTTCATTATTGCTAGGCCCACGTCGATCTGAAATCAACGAGATGAGCATTTTACTCTTCAGTTCGAAGAATTCGCGCTTGGGGAGGTCATCCACGTCGTCGCTCCCATGCCCGATTATAAACGACTTGATCTTATTGTCGATGCTGCCCAGCGCCAGAATTGCGGGGAAGTCCTTCTCCGTAGTGAGCTAGGCTCGACAGATTTCCTTGCAGCCATGCGCCGAATACATGTAAAAGGCAATCTTGGCCCAGTAGCCTTCAAACATGCCAGCTTTCAGCTGGTTCTTCCACGTGACGGAAAACGGCCTTCCGACATTGTCGCTGTAGCAGTACTGGGCTTCGAGTGTGCGGTAAAAGTGTCGTTCTTCTCCCTTAATTAAGATTAAGGGATCGTCTAGAAAGATGAAAACTAACGGGAAGCCCAGCCAGCTTGGCCATAACAGTTTGATACTCCAATGATCTTACCCTTTGGCAAACTTTCTAGTGCTGTAGGAGACGCTCCTTCTCGGTTTTAAGTTTGGCAAGTGCTTCTGTCGCGTATCCCCGCGTGTCGTTGGTGGGTGAGATGCACGTTGGCCAGCAGCCGCAAGTGACGCAAAAGTCCTGTTTCGGATGTGAGAGCTCGAATCCGCATCCGGGACAAAATACGTTCGGGCTGCCCGCTGTCTCCTCTTGTCCGTGAGCTTCCACAACTTGAGTCGACTCGCTCAATCTTCGACGCGGCACATTCGCAAGGTCTCCGTCAAAAGCTCGCAAAAAGGCCTGGAAAAAGCACAAATGCTCTCGATCCCGAATGTACACGTTATGCTCTCGGCAGACAAAGCGCTGCTGCTCTGCGAATTCCATATCGGTCCAATGCGAGTCGAAGAACCCGAGACGTAGTCGAGTAGTGCCCGAACCAGACTCAATGGGCTCTTTGGCGCGCCACTGGGAGAAGCTCTCGGGGAAAGCTTGACGCAGGATCAACTTGCCATGAGCGCCTTGCTCTCCATCAAGTGGAACTGGAGTTCGCCCACCTACCATGTCACTTTTGCTCAAGGTTTTGGAAAAGTTGACTATGCGAGCATCGAGATATGGACTGATTACCTCAATTCCAAGTTCCCCCGCAAGTTTGGCCGTAGTGAACTGCATAGTGGCAGTGATACGTTCTCGATATCTGCTTAAAGCCTCTTCGGTCATTCCATGGTAGAACGAGTACCCGCAAAACACCTCATCCGCTGCGTCTCCAGTCACAAGATGCTTGACACCGAGCTCTGAGGCCTCTCGCAGCGCCTCATAGATAACCAGGGAGTTGCGCAGTTCCATCGGATCACAAGTACACAATAGTTGTGCTACCTCCGAGGAATTCTTTAGTAAATCATCCAAAGCTAGTCGCAGCACATGATGCTGTTCAACTGACACACTTTCCAGGCGTTTGAAGATGTTAGCGGCAAAGGCAGCGTCCTGGGCCTTGGGATCGGCCTGAACTGTCAATGCATGCCGAAAACGAAGTATTGGACGTGCCTTTCCTTCCTTGTCGAGTGAGATCGTCATAAACCCGTCATCCGTTTCTGCAGACAAGTCCTGGGCACTCGCCTCGGACAAGATCGAGGTATCTAGCCCAGCGCTGAGCAAAATAGCATCGATACCATCGGGAAAACGATCACGGATCTCACGAAGAGCTTCTTGGAGCAATCGACGGCACTCGATAACTTTCCCTGACGGTGGTGCACGGACGTAATCCAGACACAAATTCTCTTTACGAGCACGCACAGACCGCTGAAGGATCCGCACGTCCTTAGTGTAATGGTACAGTATTTGATCGGATGAGTACATTTAAGGGTGGTTGGGAGCTAACGACAAACGCGGTAGAGCCCACGCACGCCACGCATCTGGTGGAACACTCCCGTTCCTCGGAGTAGCGGCACTTTGAGCGAACGCCTTCTCCATCTGCCCAGCAAGTACGTGCAGTTTTTCGTCATGGGAGCACGCGTCCGACTGAGGTATCGCCCACGAATCAACAAACTCGTTTGACTCTCGCTTGTTAATTCCTCGATAGAATTCGCGCCTTCGATATCTAGTACCACAGCACATCGGAATGCCATCCACGGCCCCAGGCTGGGCTCCCGATTATGGCATGGTCTTTTCAATTATTTCTTATGAAATCATAAAATTATTTATTTCTTCGATTACCTGGATGTTTTTAATAATTTATTTTCTTAAGGAATCATCCGACATAATTTATGAGCAAAACCTCTTTATCATTATGTACCTCTCACAACCAACCATGACTTTTCACTACTGTACTTAAGCTCTCTGCTACCAGCACTTCTCTAAGCCAGCTATACGACACAGCTTGCTCACGTCCTCACTTTTTAATTTGAGCAACTCGAACAAAGCCCCTCGCTAAGCTACTGTGGTCCTTGCCACGCTCCCCCGCCACGCCACCTTCACGCCAGCCCAGGTTACTGTGTGCGTGTCTTGGGAGGGAGCCAAATTCTAACGAGGGCCGATAAGGCAGTGCTGCAGCCCTTCCGCTGCCTGGAAGAAGTAGAAGAACCTGCACGCACTGCAGCAAACCGAAGGAAAGTGAAGACGAAGGCTCATTCGTGGCGAGTCTACAAAAACGTCGCCATTTAGCAGCAGTTCAGCCGCGGTACAACCTGCTTAGTTGCATTCCACCTACTTCTAACCTTGTTGAGAGGTTCTTTAGCGTCACTAGGACGACGTACGGGCAAGAGCGCCACAGCTTGCAGCCTATTACATTAGAAATGGTGCTGTTCTTACGCCAAAATGGTGAGTATTGGTCAGCTCAGACTGTCGACGAGGCCACTCGCTAATTATTAACATGGTGCTGGTTTGCTTTACATTATGCTCTTATTTATTGTTTGTGCGCAGTACATGACATAATGTATGTGATGACACTAGCTGCCCAATGCCATTATTTATGGTTAAAAAGGGTTCCCATTATATAACAATGCCATAATCGGGAGCCCTGCCCCCAGCTCTGGGTGCATACAAAGCTGCGACGCCTGCGAAGCCAGCAACTAGTTTCAGACGATTATTATGTAAAGTAACATGAACCGGACGTAAGCTTACCGGGCAGTGGGAAACTGCACGAGCGGCGAGAGCCACCTTTTGCGCTAGAATCATCTTGCCCGGCTCCGTGTCCGCTACCCAGTATATCTACAATATGCAAGTATTTCCATGTTAATAAATTACCCAAACTAAGCATTTCACTTTTCATCCTGGTCACCTTTGCGTCTTCGAACGTTGTGCACCTGGTAGCCAGCTCCTTTAGTGAGTTATTCACCGTCTGCTGGACGTATCGGTCCACAGGGTCTTTCAACACTCGACCCTCGTTTTGCTGCATCTCGAGATGTACAAAGTCGAGAAATGGGTCCCATAATAGTCTGGAATTGCCCACCAGCACCAACAAATGGGCTGATTTGTTTCCGAAATTTTCAGCTGGAACCGTGTGAGTGGAGACGCCGCCTCGACCGATTGGTCTGCCAAATAGCGATTGTAGCTTTCCACCGACGAAGGGATTAACACGTCCAGGCCCCTGTAGTAAAATAACAATATCGCTAGGGTCACAAATTCACATTTCATACATGTTAGTTACGAGCGACCTACTTGCTCGCAAGCGCCGAGTGAAGAAGCGCACACGCGTGCCGCTGATCCAGCATCTTCGGTTTTAAACAGCATCGGATTAATTATTTTGTAATTATTAAAAGCTTAATAATTATAAGCTACGCACCAGGACTGTATTATTATAACGTACTTCATGTATAACTCCGCACCAGGACTGTACTAACGTACTTCATGTACTAAAATTAAAACTACTACACTCCTGGACACCGAGTACCCATAATTTTTATTATTTGACGGTGCGGTTTTCACACGAGTTGCATAACATGCTTCAAAATAGCAAAGATGTGCTAACGCTCGCTACCCGCCCACATCAGGGTCCAGTCGGTCTCTCATACTGATGGAGTGAAGGGTACGGAGGCCTCTATGTGTGCACACAGTATTGCCTTGCCCTCGCTGATGAGTTGTCGACCGCGATGGTACCCATGCTGATTTTTCCACTGCCAACACCCTGCCAGAAGTGGTAGTGTCCTCGAGCCAAGCCGGCTGAGCAAGCGTGGCCACGGTGAAATTCGTTTGAGAATCCAATAGCAGGATGACCACTGCTTCTGGCGTGCATACGCAATTTCTTTGCAACTTGACCCTCAATTTGATGCACACGTATCCTAGCGTTTGAGGGCAGTGGGCTAATGTGGGCAGCGTGGCGTGGGAGCGAGAGCTCGTTTATTGTTGAAGCCATCACTGCATCAAATTCATAGATCTGGCAAGTGTTTGTAGCTAGCAAATCCAGCGTGAGCTTCATTAGCTCGGTTGAGACCTGGCAGCTCCTTTGCACGTTGATTAGGTCCAGATCACTCAACGCAATGTATTAATAGTGCACGCCATTTTAATAAGTAGACGTACACGAGCTTGCCGTTTACGTCTGAGTCGTCTATGCCTCACAATGCTGGAAATCAGCCTTAAGTGCTGCGTATTTGATAGTGATTCTCTGGAGTAGCGTAACCGTTGATGGAGCGCGAGTATCACAATCGAGGGGCTCAACTCGAGGAGACAAAAGAATTGCTGGACCTTGCTAAGACGATCCGCCCTCTGTGGCGAGTAAAAAAGCTGTTAAGATTCTGACCTTCTTGATCAGTGCAGCGCCTTCAGAAAATGACCCACTAACAGTGCACAAGCGACACCTTTTATATTGCTTTCCGTTCGCTAGATCCACCATCATGTCATCCAGTAACAATGAGAGAAAGTTGAGGCCATGTATCGTTCAGTCTGTCGCGGGGCTACCGTAGCTTTAGCGTCAGAGGAAGACGTTCGACTCAAAGAGTCACTAATACTAAGTTCCTTATCCAAAGGACACTTACAGCCCAAGACCAGGGCTCAAAGTTAATACCTTAACTTTTATGCTTCAAAACCAGAAGTGACTTATTTACTATTATTGCGGCCAAGCCGCCTAGGGGTAAATGTATCTGTTTAACTGTATATCATAGTTAAACCTAATCAAATGCATAACGTGTGGCTTTCAGCCAACGTACTGAGAGACCTTGTTAGCTCTCCAACTTATGTACTAAGAGTTTGTTAACTCTCCGGAACTTCGTATCCCTGTGTGTTCCACATCATGTAACCTCGTTACACTCTCCCCCACTAAGATGAGAACATTCCGTTCTCGAAACTTTCCTCAGCGAGGTCACGTCTTGTTAAGACGGCGGAGGTTACTACACCTCACACCAGCGTTGTATAGCTCCATGAGCTCACAAACGCCTACGCATCGTTGATGCCCAACTTCTCCGCGACAAAATGTTCCAAGCGCAGCGCGCATCTTGCTCTCAAGCGGTCTCAGACCTACGCTCGCGCTCCGCGCCAACTCCAAGAGTTGCAAACCGCTTAGAGCTATGTTCTTGACTCATCCAAGACGTCGACAGCAGCTCAGCAGTTGAACACTCGCTTCACAAGCGATAGGTCGGTGGCTCGATCCCACGAGGGCGTCGCCCTCTCGACGATTGTCCACGCTTGGACAAGCTTAAGGGCAACACCCTTTTAGCTCAATGGTTGAGCGTTGGCTTTGAGAGCTACAGGTCGGTGGTTCGAGCCCACCAGGGCACAGCCCTCTCGTTCCATGAGCGATTGTCCACGCTTGGACAAGCTTAAGGGCAACACCCTTTTAGCTCAGTGATCGAGCGTTGGCTTTGGAGGCCACAGGTCGGTGGTTCAAATCCACCCGGGTGCAGCCCTCTCATACCATGAGTAGCCCCTTCTCGGACTGACGTACGGGCATCGCCCTTATAGCTCAATGGTAGAGCTCCGGCCTGGCAAGCCAAAGGCCAGTGGTTCGATCCCCGTCCGGGACACCACTTTCGCTGTTACAGCGCATCCACATTTGGATCATGCTCATCGAGCAAGTTGCTTCAAAACAACTATGCGTCTATCGAGACGCTTGTGCCTGAACCTTGTTCAGCACAACACGAAGCACCTGCTTCCTTCGGGACCATGTCCGTAGCACCACGAGGTCTCTCTACCTCCTTCTCCCGCTGCGAGCACCGCTCATACGTACGAGCTGGCTGCTGCAGCCTGGTCAGAGACTGAGCTCAACTACTGACCTGATCGCTCCCCACTCTAGTGGGAGTCGCCCAGCGCCTGGCAACGCTGTCGCACGCCATGGTGGCGCTTCGGCACATGATCTGCCCGGTCGTAAGCGTCAACGACGTCAAGTCAATCTTGCCGGAGGATAACCTCAAACTCCCATGAGTTCTGTGAGTGAGGGTAACCCCTCCACTTCACCAAGTACTGGGTACGACCCTGCCGTCTACACCGCGCCACAAGGCGTTCCACGTGAAAGTGGAGCTCACCATGCTCATCGAGCAGAGCGGAAGGAGGCTTTGCCTCAGCCGGGCTCTCGTGGGGAGAATCAGCACTTGCCGGAACGGCGTCTGCGTCCATACGACGCCGGCGCCCACGACGCGAACGTTCACGTTCACCGCCCATCGGGCGATCTCGAAGAGATGATCCACCTTGTGGATAGGTAAGAGCCACCATTGTTGATTCACAACCAGGTCTCGGACCTTGAGCGTCCAGTCGCTCGGCTGAACGTTCAGCTTGCCTTGCTCCTGCATCTCGAGCACTTTGCTCCGCGACCTGTCGCTCTGCCACATGCTGTTGATCAGCCATCTGTGGGTCCACCACTTGCTGTCGTTCAGCCTCCCGTGGCTCTACCACCTGCTGCCCTGCAGGTGTCCGTGGTCCAGCCACCGTTGGCGCTAACGCCTCCGCGCTCACCTGAGCAGGATCTTGATATGGCTTAAGCAAGCCAACATAGAAGACCGGATGCGTGCGCATCTTCTGCGGAAGGTTGAGCGTATACGCTAGGCCCTTCCTGGCCACGATCTTGACCGGTCCTATGAACCGAGGTCTCAACTTCGTCTTGAAGACTGCATACACTGCATGAGTAGGTAGGGGTTTTGCGTTTAATAAAACTTGGTCACCGACCTCAAACCTGTCAGCATTGCTTCTGCCATGTTCCTTCTGCGTATCTTGGCTTTCAGCCATAGCGTCGCGTACTTGACGCATTACGCTCAGTCTCAAAGAGACAAAGTCACCGACTTGATTGCGAACCGCAACAGGGCTGACATCAGCTAGCCGCTCGGCTATCCCTCCCCCATCAAGCCCTGAGCCACTGCGTGGCGGCGTCAGTGGGACGCGAGGGTTAACCAAGCCGTTCACATAGAACGGAGTTTAGCCTGTCGGGGCGTGCACTGCATCCTTTAATGCGAACTCAACGAGTGGGAGCATCTGACCCCAGCGTTTTGGCGCCTCAGCGCATACGCTTCGGAGGGTATCCTCCACATTGCGATTCACGCGCTCGGCTTGACCATCGGTCTGCGGATGGTCCGCTGTGGACATGTCCAAACGAGTGCCGAGCACTCTGAAGAGGGACGTCCAGAACTAGGCGGTGAAGCGCGGGTCTCGACCCGAGACAATTGCCTCAGGCAAGCCATGTTGGCGAAAGACTCGGTCTAAAAACCGCAAAGCTGTACCTTCACCATCAATGGTGCCCGGCACCGCCTCTAAATGAGCTATCTTGCTCAATCGGTCTACAAAGACCACAATACCCGTGTTTCCCGCCTTATCCTTGGGAAGGCCAAACACAAAGTCCATACTCATTGACTGCCAGCATCCCTTGGGGACAGGCAAACTCGCCAATGGCGCTGCCGTTCTCGGCGCGGACGTTGTCCGTTGACACGTCTCACACGTGCGCACATAGGTGCCGACCCACTTATACATTTTGGACCACCAGTACATCGAGCTCACCGAGCCATCGGTCTTCTCTCGACCTAAGTTCCCGCCCACGGGCGTATCATGAACCTCATAGATGATTCGATACTTTAGATCCTCATCATGAGAAACGACTACACGAGGGTTATCCTCAGAGTCGGTGCTGTATTACAGCAGGCCGCCATCGAGCGAGTATCGATGCAGCCTCGCGCGTAAGCGCCCAGCCAATTCCTTGTCAGAGTCTTTAAACTCTTCACTCTTAAGAGCCCGTAGCAGCGCTACGCGTACTGTGCATACGCTCTGCGTATCAAGTCAGGCACTGACGACGTCACTGTCGTGACATGAGCTAACTCGTAGTCCGGCCTGCGCGAGAGCGCATCGGCCACTACATTAAGCCGCCCCGTCTTGTACCCCACCTCGAAGTTATACTCGGCAAAGAAGGAAAGCCATCTTGCCATTCTCTGATAGAGATGAGGCGACTGTGTCGCTGTGCGTAGCGACGCATGATCAGTAATGATCACAAAAGGCTTAGAGCCTAGCCGGTGTACCCTGAAGTTGACTAGAGCATACTTCATTGCAAGTAGCTCTTTGTCATGAACTGGATAGATCTTCTCTGCAGCTTTGAGCTAGCGAGACTCAAACGCAATCACGCGTTCACGCCCTTCGGCGTCTGCTTGTAGTAAAGCACAACCAATTGCAAAATCGGAGGCGTCACAGACGACGCTAAACGGACGATCCGGGTCCGGTAGCGCAAGGATCGGAGCCTGTAGGAGGCTCTCCTTCCCAGCCTCAAAAGCTTTGTCGTGCTCGACGTTCCATCACCATGGTGTGTCCTTCTTAAGGAGATCTGATAATGGTCGACCCATCTCCGCGTAGCTCGCGCTGTACTTGTGCAAGTAATTGGCTAAGTCTAGGCACTTGCCCAGGGCTTTTTGGCTCTTGGGAACCGGCCAGTCCACGATGGCCTTGCGTTTGGCAGGATCTGTCCATAAGCCACGCTTCCCAATGATGCACCCGTGCAAAGGTATATCCTCCACGCCAAAGACGCACTTGTCCAAGCTGGCATACAACTTATATAAGTGTGCATGCACTCAAGCACCGTTCGCAAGTGGCAATGTGGCTCTCCACGTCTGACTTTCCGTGCTCAGCACGAATATGGACGATTATATCATCAACGTACGTTTGAGCGTACGCCCGGTGGGGCCTAAGCAGCTGCGTCACAAGACTATTGAACGTTGCTGGTGCGTTCGACAGCCCCTGGGGCATGACCAGCCACTCCCAAAGCATACCGCTCGAAGTACTCACTGCTGTCAGCGGAATGTCGCACGCTCTCATGAGCAATTGGTAGTAACCATCAACCAAGGCGAGCGCGCTGTACAACGTACAGCCTTCCATGTTGCTCTGCGGAACTTCCTTGCGAGAAATCGTCGTTTGCGTCGGGATAGTGGCCTGATTTAGCTTGTTAAAGCATGAGAAATGCGCCACTTGCCGTTCGGCTTTCTGACACCGAAGTGGGTGTCGAGTGCGGAGACTTACTCTTACGCACCATCCCTGCCTCGTGCTTCGCACGGAAGAATGCGTCAATGACGTCACACTGCTCTCTCGGCAAAGGCCATTGCCTTGTTACGCAGTGTTTGGCTCCAGGAACTAGGTCAATCTCATGACACACGCCTCTATCCGGAGCCAGGCCCATCGGTGGGTCTTTCGAGACAACGTCTCCATACTCCTTCACCACAGGATGAAAGGGATCCGATGGATCTTTTAGGATCGTCGATCCCCATCTCGCGCTCAGCGCCCTCTTGGTGTCCTCAAGGATCGCGTCGTCCACGACGGATGAGGAGTTCAACTTTTCCTCAGGTCCCAGCAGGACCACCTCGGCTAGCTCGCCTGCCTTCAAGGCTTCGTTAAACTCGGCAATGGACATCTCATCCAGCTCTAGCAGAGCGTCTGCAGCGGGCAGAGTGGCAAGGCTGATATAGCCTTCGACCTCACCCGTCACTCCGTTCACGAGTGTGTACAGCTGCTCACAGCAATCACGTGGAGCCTCACTGCTCGTCACGTTGGGCACCTCGTCCGACGTCGAAGACGTCACAGACGCCCTGCGTCCTCTTCCCCTCTCCCTCCGTGACCGAGCCCGGCCGGATGAGGGCGGTGTGGCGACATCTCCATCACCACCACCGGGTGCAGCAGCACCATCACTCCTCGAAGAGGATACAGTGTCTCACAAGACACTCGGCTGAGAGCCAAAAGGTCCTTGACCCTCACACAGTGAGCTAGGTGTCACTTCACCTGCATCTCCTAGGCCGCGCCCATGATGCGTCGACTCGCAGTCAACCACGACCCTCGGGCCACGCAGCGGTAGGTCATCGAGCAGACTCGTACCACTCAGTGGATTACGCGCCACTCCGCGTTCGTCCTCACCAGGACCCAGCCGTTGGTCATTGACCTGACCTGCACCGCTCAGCGGATAACGTGTCGCACCACGTACGCCCTCAGGGCAAACAGCAACCTCGTTGCTAACAATTTCGGACGTACCAATGTCAAGTACTACGGCCGCCTCGGCCTCGTGCTCGCACCAAAAGCGCTTCTGCTTCCTAGCAGAGGTGGGTTCATGACTCACCAAAGGTCCACTAAGAGCAGGGTGCGACGCACCCAGCGTTTTCGACTTCCAGTCGATCCATGGCTCATGGCATTCCAGCCACGCCATGCCAAGGATGAGGTCATACCTCGCATCCAGGTCTAAGACCAAACAGCGTTCCACGCTATCGAAGTTCTCAAACTTCACTCCAAGGTCGACAGAGACCTTCGACACAGTTACCAGTGTCCCCGTAGCGAGACGGACAGAGATCGTATCTCTCGTTGGCACTTCCAGGGCTTCAGCATACAGCTGTTTCCCTTCTAGGGTGGAGCGACGGGCGTAGTTGTTCGAGGCTCCCGAGTCAATCAAGACTCTCCATGGCTCTGCAAAGCCCTTCACGCTCGCTTGAATGACCTGCAAGCCCGGCTTGCACACACTCTTCTCGTAAGAGAGCTCAGCTTTCTTCTGGGCTGAGCCCCGTTGCCCTCTACCTCTTCGAGGCACAACAGAGCTCAGTTCTTCCCCAGTAGGCCGCCCCGCGCCTACTGGGAGTTGCCGTTTCCTGGCGATGACCCGGAGGGTTGGCTCGCCGGAGCCTCGCGCTTCTTGCGCAGAGGGCAATAGGCCCGCAAGTGCTTAGTGCTATTGCACACAAAGCATCGGCGGATACCAGCGCGCTGCTCCGCAGCAAGAAGCTTTGCTTCTTCGTCTTCAGCATAGCTGAGGTCCATCGGCTCTGGACCGCTCGAAGAGCTTGCGCTACCAGCGCTCCAACCAGGTCGAGCCGACCTGAAGTTGTGCTCGGCATTTAATGCCACATCCACCGTCTCTTCGAAAGAGTTAGGGTGTACACGGAGCATTTCCGCTCGAGCTGCGCTCACACGAAGTCCCTCCATGAACACGGTCACGCTGACCAGTTCCGTAAGAGGGTCCGCCGCCATTCCGGCGATAAGAGTTCTCAGCTCTTGGACATAGTCCAATAAATCCTCCTCACCCTGACGGGTAGCAAGGAACTTCGACCGGATACGGTACACCTGATTAGGCGGCGCGAACACGCGCGAAAGCTGTTGCTTCAGTTGATCCCAGGTGGGAATGCAGCGTCAACAGACGTGCCGCACGGTAGTGATTATTCGCGAGCGCGAGCGCCAAGCCTGGCGATAGCCAACGCCACGCGCTGATGCTCAGACTGGAGCAGGGCCGATCCCATGGCCATCTCGACCTCACGGGTCCAGAGAAGGAGATTCTCTCCATCCTTCCCCTCGAAGGGTTTTACGCTCACCATGAGCGGTTTCAGTCTGATAGACTCTTCACGCGTCATCGACGCTGCCGCCGTTGCGGCGCTCATCTTCTCTTGGACGTGCTCCAAGAGCGCGTTCTCGTAGCGGGAGAACGATTCCAGCCTGGCGGTGACCGCATCTGGACCTTGCGATGCAAGATGAGCCACGCCCTTCGGACCAAGCAAGGACGTAAGCTTAGTGCGTCCTGCTGCGCCGGGGGCAAATTCGCGAACACGGGGTGTCCCATCCTCGCAGAGGATATAGTCAGCCGACTCAGGAGCGGGATTGACTACAAGTGCTACCAAGTGCCGCGGGACTGCCGTAGCTTTAGCGTCAGAGGATGACGTTCGACTCAAAGAGTCACTAATACTAAGTTCCTTATCCAAAGGACACTTACAGCCCAAGACCAGGGCTCAAAGTTAATACCTTAACTTTTATGCTTCAAAACCAGAAGTGATTTATTTACTATTATTGCGGCCAAGCCGCCTAGGGGTAAATGTATCTGTTTAACTGTATATCATAGTTAAACCTAATCAAATGCATAACGTGTGGCTCTCAGCCAACGTACTGAGAGACCTTGTTAACTCTCCATCTTATGTACTAAGAGTTTGTTAACTCTCCGGGTACTTCGTACCCCTGTGTGCTCCACACCATGTAACTCCGTCACACAGTCCGTTGGTAGAGCGTGATAAAAAAACTCTTGAGGCTTTCCGGTACTGGGCGTGGTGTCTGACATGGTGAACCGCGCCATCGGCTTGGTGTTTGCAATGTACATTTCTTCGATCCTGCTGGTGATAACAGCTTTGACCTTGGCTGATCCGAGCTAGACGTCATGCATTGTTACTAACAGTGCGAGATCGCTGAGCTCCCACGTTTTGCTGGTAAAGCGGACGAAGCTGCTGACGAGATCTTCCTTGCCGCCGGCAGCGGTGCTGTTGTCGTGAAGCGCATGGAGGAACGCATAAAGTATGCGGAGTTGAACGCGTCCCCCAGTACTTGCTCTGACAAGAAATAAAATCGCTTGAAAGCAGCCTCCAGGAAGCTGCAGTAGGTTCTTAGTGCCAAAGTGGTCACGCTGCCCGTCGCCAATTGCAAGCAACAACGACAGCCGTCCGACACCACCGTGCTGTAGGGTAAGCCGTCAATAGAAAGGTACAAGCTAACGGATCCCAATTAGCTTATATCT
Source organism: Phytophthora infestans T30-4 (assembly GCF_000142945.1). Taxonomy (NCBI): domain Eukaryota; phylum Oomycota; class Peronosporomycetes; order Peronosporales; family Peronosporaceae; genus Phytophthora; species Phytophthora infestans. The sequence continues at coordinate 789,547 of NW_003303718.1, read as the reverse complement.
GCAATGACAAGATTCAGTTCGTCGTGCTGAGCGAACGAGATAAAGGCGAGCCGAAGGTCGCTGATGGCACTAACGTTGCTACCAAGGGTGTGGGAGCCATCATCGAGCGCGTGGTTCTTCCCAACGGCGATGAGAGCCAGATCGAGATCAACAACGCGCTCTACGTGCCGAAGTTGAAGAAGAAGTTGCTATTGGTGCCGCAGATCAACAAGAGCGGCAATTTTCAAGTGGTGTTCGACGGTGAAACCATGCACGTTGCGCGCCAGGATTCGAAGGAAGTGGCGACTACAGCAGACCTCGTGTACGGGCTGTACTGGCAGCGCACACCACTATGCTCGGTAAACGCAGTGACTTCGAAGTCGAACGTTGACTTGCACGCGCGCATGGGCCATGCTCCTATCGATTTGCTAGGCAAGATGGTCAACAACGGCATGGTCAAGGATGCCAAGGCACCTTTGAGTTCAAGTGGAGAAAGTATCTGCCGCGGGTGTCAGCAAGGGAAAATGGTCCAGAGACCGTTCCCCAGTAAGCGCGACAAACACAGCTACGATATGTTCTAGTTTCTTCATTTCGACATCTGCGGCCCGATGGAAGAATAATCGTGAGGAGGGAGCAAGTACTTGTTGCTCATTGTTGACGAAGCCAGTGGATGCATGAAGATTTTCTGCCTACGAACCAAGTCGGATGCTGAAGAATGCCTCAAGAGTTACATCACGAAGGTACATACGCAATTTGGCAAGTGGGTTAAGTTCGTACGCCATGACGGAGCTCGAGAGCTCACGACAAAATCACTAAGGGGTTCTATGAAGATCAAGGCATCGAACAGCAGAGCACGGCTCCGTACGCGCACTAGACGAACGGCACTGCCGAACGAGCTATCAGGACCTTCGTCACGATTGGTCGCAGCATGTTGCACCATGCCAAGTTGGAGAGGTGTTTCTGGGGCGAAGCGGCGATGGCTGATATCTACGCTAAGAAGCGCCTGCCGTTACTTAAGATCGAAAACAAGACTCCGTACGAGATCGTGTACAAGTTCAAACCAAGTGTGAAGCACATGCGTGTGTTCGGTTGTCGGACGTACGTCCTAACTCTGAGGGAGAAGAGACTCAAGTGGGATCTCAAGGCTCGCGCAGGGCTGACCATGGGTTCTGAAGCCGTGTCGAAGGCATATCAAGTTTATGACATCGAGGCTGGGCAAGTGGCGATCAGTCGCGATGTCAATTTCGACGATTCAAACTTTGGGTTTTCGACGGCTAGTCCAAGCGATGACGACGCAGATTCCGATCTCGACCTCGACTCTCTCACCATCAACGACGCTGAAACTGCGGGTCCAACGGAATTCAAGCAGGCGGGGAAACACAAGTCCCGCACAAGTAACGCTCACGGTATGCCAAAGCGATCGCGCGCTCCACAACAGGCTGCCGCCGGTTTGGAAGAAGCTAGTGCTCCAGGACCCTCGTTTGAGCGTCAACCAAAGCGCCGACCAGGTATGCGAAACGACCGTGTGTTGCCGATGATGAAGAAAAATATGTCGAGGATTAAGACGACGACGCAACTCTGCCTGTATTTCGGTGAGCAAGTGCCAACGCAGTGGAAGCTGGTGATATAGCTGAGCCGGCAACGTTCCAAGAGGTGGTGAACCGGCTTGATCAAGTGCATTGGCGCAAGACCATCCGTGCCGAACTTAAGTCGATGCGACTTCGCGGTGTGTTTTGAGCTGCCAAGCTACCGAACGGTCAACGGGCCATCGATAAGAAGTGGGTGTTCAAGATCAAACGCTAAGCGAACGAATAATTCGATCGAGAAGTACAAGGCGCGCCTTGTGGTGAAAAGCTTCAAGCAGAAGTATAGTATTGACAACACGGAAACGTTTTCGCCAGTGGTGAAGTATGTGACGCTGCAGTGGTGTTGGAATTCCCACGTGAGCTCTAGCTACAAATGTAGTAATGACGTTCCCACAACAATACGTCTACTAGGAACTAGGATAGTAAACGATCGTTCGGGCGGACCTGAAGATCCCAGTTATGCCCTTGCACCGGGACAAACTGGACTTTGTAAACTACTTATATGAGACAACCAGTAAAAATAAGAACACGCTTCTAGCACGAGCAAAGCTAGTATGTGTTATGAATCCTCGTGGTCCCAACAGCGGAAGGGTACCAGGCACGGGTAAGCCTTTTACGAGGTCACCGAGTGTTCAACACTCGGTTGGAAGAATAAAAAGGATGCAATACAAGCACTCCCAGTCGTGCAAATAGGCAACAATAAGCCGTCACGTAAAACCTCCCGATAGTAATCGGCCAAAATACACAGTCTTTTGGCCTTGCCGGATGAACCCTCGCTACATAGCTTCGAGTTCATCGACAGGCGTAACACACTCAAACAAGCTTGGCCAGACGCTTACCTTGAAGCCGGACGTCGCTCTGAGTGCTTGAGTGGAAATTTTGCTCTGTATTTATGTTTACCCTTTCGGGTCTATTCCTAATTAGAAGTCCTAATCAAGTTTACGAATATCAAGTGAACAATGATCCGTTATGGATCTTCTTGCACGCCAAGCGTCGTCTGTACCGTCGCATGAGTATCTTTAACGACTCGCGCCCTGTTCCAGACGGTGAACGTGCCTTCCAAGGGTCGCTGAGCCTTCCGCGAACTCATCCTAACCGCCACCGAGGGTTCGTACCGTAGATGGTCCATTCTTGGCCGCTTAATGCGAATCATTCCATTATTAATAAAAGGACAGCCTGGATTCAGTGACATATGGACCGTATCCAATATCCGTCGAGAGTTCGATAGTGACGCCGTCGAGTCCCTTGCACCTTAGCGTCACTGTACATCACATGACCGAGGGTTCGTCGCTTGAACATCTTGGGCGGTGTGACGTCTTTGTCGACGGGCGATAATCCGCAACTACGGAGAAATCACTACACCACAACTGCCCCTGTCGCAATAAAAGCCACGGTACTGGTGCCCGTTGTGACATTTCTTCATTCTCCAATTCTCCATCCAGTCACCGTATGTCCAAGCGTCTGAATCGAGCCGTGTCCGACGCGTTTCAGCGTCTCAATCCTCGTAGACGTCGCGAACGTGAACAGCTGGAGATACGTCAGCTCATCTTCCTCTTGAATCATTGGCGCCTTGCTCATCACCATGCATTACTTGTCTTGTTTCTTAGGAGGGCAACACCGAGATTTCGAACGCTCCTCAGCCTGCTACACTCCCTCCGACAGCAGCGTCATCAGCCGGACCTCCGGCGCTTCCTGTCCCGGACTCTTCACCCCCTGCGGCAGCTCCTACAGCACCTCCTGGCGTCGGTGAATCCACGGAGATGCCCCCTGCTGCTCCTCCTGCGCCTCCTGGTGGTCCTCTTCCACTCACCGAGGATTCGCTGCGCGCCATGCTGGCCGAAAGTACGGAGGCATCGGTCGATCACATGATGACCTCGATAATTCCGTACTTGACCGCGATGGCTCGTCACCAAGTACAGCTCAGCGTTGCGCCTCCTCTCCACGGCGATGTCCACGCTCAGCGTCACCTCAAGACTGCCGTTGGTTTCGATGATGTCCTCGCTGCTGTACAGCCTCTTCCTGACGCGCTGTCGGCATTACTTGACCGAGTTGCCAGCTTGGAGCGTCAGTTGTGGGCTGCCCAGACTGAGGCTGCGGCTGCCGTACGTTCGGTGGCCCCGAGATCATGACCTGGGAGAACGCAAGGGGCGTTCCTCAAGGCTGCCAACGCCGAAGTCGAAGCCCTTCGCAAGGACGTCAAGATTTTCCGCGAGTCGAACGCCAAGAACGACGCCATGCTCGCAAGTGTTCAGACCACCATGGAGCAACATTCAGAAGACTTGAATCGTCTGCATTACGAGGTCCAAGCGCGGGACGCATTTATCGCACCTTGAACAAGAAGCTGGCCCGTGAACGCGAAGTGTACAAGTCTTCGATCGGCGCGAACACCGAACAGACTCGGCAACTTGATCTCCTATCGGTCAAGCTTGCCAAGGGCAAGTGCGGCGACAACGACACGCTCAAGGTCCTAGAGAACCAGCAGGACCGCAACACCCCCCTCCTCCAAGTAAACCGCACTCTCCGTGGACACGTGAGTCTGGCCAGGATGGATCCCGAGGTACTGTGTCTGGCTATTGATGGTACGTTTCTAATGTTGATATTTCCACCGTGTGCTCAGCAACTAACGTTCGTTCACAATACTTCGTGATAGGTCTGACTGCGGGTGACGGACCTGGACGCCCTGGACTTGGACCAAGAGACGTTGGTCGCTTTGCAGCGCATACAGTCTGCTGCCGCGTCTTCGGATGATCCACAAGCTCTTTCTGCAGCTTTGGCGAAGGCCTCTCATCAAGTGGATCATGGGAAGCCCCACAAGCGCCTTCGACCAGGTGGCAAGGCGTCAGACGACGAACTGAACGACTCTGACGAAGACAAGGCTCTCATCCCGACGGACAAGACCAGTACTTAAATGGCAGCCGCTGATCTCAGTGATGTGCCACCTGCCGACACTTCAACTCCCAAGACGGCACGTTGGTCGCTGTTCAACCCGAAGGCATGGCAGCAAGCGGCCCAGAAGAAGACAGAAGACTCGCCTTCGCTCTCCCGCCAAGTCGCCCCGACGGCATATGAAGACTTGGTATAAGTCTGTACCGTCTTCTCCTAGCTCATGGTCGCCACCTATCACACCAGCGTCTTCCTCGACTCCCGCCGTGGTCGACCTCAGCGGTGACCAGAGTGACGTGGACATGGTGGATGTTGGTTTAAGTGGTGTCCCGTCAGCTCAAGAAACTGCCACCGAGTCTTCGGGTAAAGACGTGGACCCTGCGGATCACGACGATGTTCCTGGTCTTCCTGACGCACCTTCGCCTCCGCCGCAGGGTCCTCCCGACGTGGCCAAGCCGCCAACTTTGACGATCTCTCCTTCTCCAGCTGACATACGTGCCGCTGAAGAGGCCTTGCTTGAGGCCGAGCAATTTCGACTCATGTTCGGCTCAAGTGATGAAGGTGAAGAATCGGTCCACACTGTCCTACAAAGCAAGTCTGCTTCGTCGTCTGTTGCGACGTCCAAGACAGTTGAAGTCTCGGGAGTGATTTCTACAGCAGGGCCTGCCCCTGTTGAAGCTGCTCCACAAGCCTCCGTGTCTTCAAAGCCGGCTCCGACTGTTCCGACAGCTGCCGTACCAAGCGTTTCTTCGCCCGACTTTTCAATGGAGATTGATGACGATGGAGATGTTGATGACGATGGTGAAGATAACGTGGATGGCGATGAACTTTCGGTATATGATTCTCCTGATGGTACAAGTGGTGGCGGTGATGTTCCGCCACCTACCGAACATTCAAGTACAGTCGATGACGAAGATGTCGAAGATTCCGACGGCAACTGGAGCGGTCTTGACCCTGCTCGGCCTTCAACTCCTCCTCGGCCAAATCCTTCGCCGATAGTCGGTGGTCCGACTCCTCCGTCATCATTAAGCCACCAAGCACCACCATCTTCGCCTCCTGCTTCGGCGTCTCCTCGTCCGTTCTCTCGGAATCTCGATGCTGGACATGGGCGCCAGATCACGGCCACTTACACTTCGGTGCCGCGTCGTGGTGGTGCACCGTCGGCTGAGCCGTTGCAGCACCGCGTGATGCCTGGTGCTCGCCCTACGGTGCCGGCCTCGTCCACCTTGCCACCGTGGGTTCTTCCGTACTTGGACATGGCGTTTGTCGATGCCGGTGCCAAGAAGTGTTCTGAACAACTATTGAGCTTAACCCTTCCCGGACCAGCCGGTGAGGTAATCGTCCGTACGACGTTGGAGGGTCTCCAAGCGTACTTCGACTATTCGCATCCTGATCACCCGTACCAGCAACTTCGGCAGCTCTATCCTCTTCAAGCGTGTCTCTTCGACACCGTCGGCTTTGATCCAAGCGTCCCCATCTCAAAGCGTGCTCCTATTGAGACTCGTCTCGAGATGATCTGGGCGAACCTTCGGGGTGACGGCGGCAAGCAGGGTGACCTCGGGTTCGCGTTATGGGAGCGTCTCCACTGGCTTCCGTTGGCTGGCATTGAGCGAGGTCTTGTCGAAGAAGCCAAGAAGGTCGGTCACGACAAGGAGCTCTTGAAGGAGCTGAGAGCTCTGTTGAAGAAGCTCTTCAGTAAGCGCCACCGTCGTGCCCATCGCCTCTGTAACAAGTACCGAGAACAGTACATGGCGTGGAGTCGTGACTCGGTTTCTTCTGGTACTTCCGCCACACCGTTCATTCGTCCTGAGTTGCTTTTGGAGCCGTCGAAGCCATGGTACTCGATCGAGAACTTGCCGTTCGCTCATCGAACATCCGACTGGCTTTCCGAAGTTCCGGCTCTCGATGCTCGTCAGCCCTGGCGTACTGGAAGGATGAATGCGCCACATAAGCGCCCGTACAACACCACGTACTTCTTGTGCCAGTGTAATCCGGAGCTCTTCAATCCTCGTGGTACGCCTTTCGTAGATTTGTACCGAAGCGTGCTTGTTGATCCGTCTCTGGATGCTAATGAATTTATTCCGACCTGGCGCGACTTGTTTGACTCGCCACCGGTTACTCCACGTCCCGCTCTGGCTACTGCTCCTGCTGAAGCTAGTGCCGAGGATTCGCAGGCTCCGGCTGCGGCTCCAGCTACCAAGGCTCAGGTTCCTGATGAAGAGGAGAAGGAAAGTGATGACTCGACTTCGTAGGCACTCTTGGCCACCGCGGCCAGGCAATTGGAATCGCTTTGAGTCCTCGCTGCATGTTCCACGACGTTCTCCAGTATCTTAGCTAACTGTTGAGGGGTCCCGCGAGGTTTCGTTTTCAGTGGTCGCTCCTCGGCCGGCATTCATGTTTTCTTATTCTTAATCCACTTCCACAGCGTAATCATGTTCATGTTGTTCTTCAAATGCATATACAATTTGTTGTTGCAGTAACATTTTTCGTCTGTTATCACAGGCTGCATCACCTTGTGGACAGTTCACACGTGATCCAGTCACGCTAGTCTTCGTCCGCCACTTGAGCCATCTGCAGCCGATTCGCGCTCTTCTTGGCTCGCAAATAGTCGTACAGCAGACCTCCACATGACAAGTTGGATGCTGGTTCCCAAGTTGGTCTTCGTAGCCCACCCACTTGACTTTAAACTCGCGTACAGCACGCTCCGTGCTCGTCGACAGTGGTGTTCTGTCGTCGAGGATGGCCTCGACTTCATATTCACCGGCAACTTGATCTGGTTCCCAGCTGTATTCAGGCAACAGTTCCTCATCGAAATCAAGTCTTGCTTCATTAGTCGCGTCTAGTACCAACCGAGTGTTTGGTCGACTGTTGAATTCGCTGACAGCCTTGAGTCTCGACACATGCACCACTGGGTAGAAGCGATACTCACTTCAGTCTGGCAGTTCCAGCTCGTACGCAAACTCTTCCACCTTGCGCTTGATCCGAAAAGGTCCATGCCACCGATGAGCTAATTTCTTCGTCAAGCCCGGTTTGGCGCGTTCCATTTACAACTACGCCCGGCTCCCAATCTCAAAAAGAGATCTCGGTGGGACTCTTGCAGGATCTTCTATCTCTTCCGAAGCTTCTGGAGGGTCCACCGAGTGTTCGTTTCCACTTGGTTGAGGTACAGCAGCTTTTTCCAGTCGACTCAGGGCCTCATTATGCTTTTTAGCCCTTCGCTCCTTTTCTACAGCCTGATAATCTTTGGCCATAGTGAGGGCGACCTCATGTTGTCGATTGATCTCGCACCGCCACGCCAGTGCGTCAGACTGCTTGCCGAGTCCTCGTTTGAGTGATGACGACATTGCCCGCAACGTCGACTGCGCATCCCAACCATGAACGAGGTAGAACGGCGTTTCCTTCCTCGTAGTGTCTTGAGAAGTATTAATAGCAAATACCAGCTTCTCCGCGTTTTCGTCCCAATCTTGCTGTAGAGGGTCTTCCGCGTACACTCGTACGGAGCCCATCACTGACTTCACCGAGCGTCCCTGCTGTCCATTACCCTGTGGGCGATAGCTCAACGTTGCTCGTAATCTTAACTGCATCATCTCTGCGAACGCTTGGAAAACCTCGCTCATGAAGCATGGGTCGCGGTCGTGGCTTATTAATGATGGGGCTCCGAGCCGTCGGTACACACATTTTTCGAACACTTGGGCAACACTCAGCGCAGTCGTATCCGACATCGTAAACGAGCACTGAGATAGGAGCAACGCCGTGTTGCCCCTGCGAGATTTCGGTAGTGGGATCACAAAATCCATCGAGACGATCTGGAAAGGTCGTTCGGCTAGTACGTTGCCAGGCGAGTATCCACGAAGCTGCGGACAGCTTTTACACGAGCTGCAATCTGGACATGACTTCACATGCTTCTCCACGTCAGCTTACAAGCCGATCTAATAATAATCGGACTTAACGCGACGGAACGTTCTCACCACACTTTGATGTCCACCTTCCAGTGAGTCGTGACAGTTCTGTAGGACCTCTTAGATCATCGTTGTCGGTACTACAAGCCGCAGCTTGGTCTCTTCTTGCCAACCGTGGTCGTACCGACGATTCAATCCAAGACAGTGAAGGACGCCGTCTTCTGATAACACGAACCGGTCAGCGTACTTCCAGGCATCTCGAGCTTCTTTATAGCTCAATTCTTCTGCTTGGCCCAGAAGCACCTTCTTGATGCTAGACCACTTCTGATCTTCGTCTTGTGCCACCATCATTCGTCTGCGTCGTTCATGCTGTATTGCTACCGGGTCAACATCATCTGCATCGGAAAATGCCGCTGGCACAGTCTTGTGAGGATGGTATGGCAAATCTTCGCCGATTGAATATTCGTTGGACATCCCTCGTCGTTCTTCATGCTGTTCTTGAGCTTTTGAGACCCCCTCCGAGTGTTCATCTGCAAACCTGACGCGTTTCTTGGCTTTCGTCCGTCGCCTAGTCATTACTGCAATATTACCATAATCGCACTCTGGTGAGCTGTAATCAACCACGAAATTTTCGAAAGTTTTCCATTTTTGAGGACTTGCTGCCTGACAGTACATGTACTTGACGCTCTGCCCCACGTGACGAAACATCTACCGAGTCTTCATCCGGCTGGTAGATCATTTCCTGGATGCGATTCAGCGACGCCATTTCCGACTTGCGAGCTTCAGCCAAGATGACGCGACTGACCTTTGATTCCAGCGCTTCAGTGGCTAACGAATCCGCGGCAGCGTTGTTTTCTTGTACAACGTGGAGATATTTAACTGATCGAAGCTTGGCCGCGAGTTCCTTGTGAGCATTCAGCAGCGCTAGCAAAGTTTCCTTCCTGCATGCGATCACCCCTAGTGATTGTTGAATCGCGAGCCTTGAGTCACCAACGATGACTAAATCCTCGGCACCGTGTGCAATAGCAGCCTTGACGCCGTTAATCATTCCTGTGTACTCTGCGTCATTCACCGTGGTGGCCGAGAGGTAAGCGTTCGCAGAAATCACTATCTTCCACTCAGGAAGGCTCCACAACACCCATGAACAACTCCCGTAGCCACCGTACTTTTCTGCCTTCGCTGATCCGTCAAAAGTCATGACGAATCCACTGTAATCACGGGGAAGCCTGGCGTACAGCAACGCGGGGTCCTTTCGAATAGTCGGAGAACCCTTGTTAGGGGGTGCTATCGGCGCGAGTGAGTATTCCAGGTCGACGAAGCTCGTGATGCTTGACTGCAGTAGCTGCGCGAAGGCGACATCCTTCCTCTTCACGCGCTGCACCTTCAAGTGCCACTGCGATAGCAGCACTGCGAGCTGAACTGCGCGTCCGAAGAGAGACTTCGACGTATGTACCCACTCTAGCGTCGAGAATCGTGTATAGACATGTAGCGTCTTTCCTGCCAGCTGGACGTAACAGATCTTTAACAGCAGAAGTAACGCCAAAACTTCTTTCTCGGCAGGATGGTAGTTCATCTCGGACTCCTTGAGCACGCGACCGAGGAATCGTACGGGGTGCAACTTGCCTTCGTGTTCTTGCATTAGCGTAGTGCTCAACGCCCATTCGTTCGCAAAGAGCATGACGTGAACTGCCTTCGACCGATCGAAGTGCCTGAGGATGGGTGAATGTGAAACACTCGCCTTCAATTTCTCGAAGGAACGACGTGCCACAGAAAGGCCACCTTCAACGGCAAAGTCTTCATCCTTAAGCTGGTACAGCGCCGCACCGCAGACCGCGAAGTCTTGAATGAAGCGGCTGTAGTAATTAACTGCTCCAAGATACGGCTGCATGCCCTTCTTACTCGTCGGAAACGAAAGCTCGGTGATGGCCGCAAGCTTCTTCGGATCAGCCCTGATACCTTCTGGCGAAATTTTATGCTACAGAAAGTCCACTTTGGGTTGGCGGAAGATGCTCTTGGTGAGACTAATACTGATCCGACACTGTGCAAATCTTGCCAGCAATCGGTCCAGCGTCGCCAGGCAGCTGTCGAAATCCTCGCCACCGAAGCAAATAGCATCCACAAACGATCGTCGACCAAACACAGGTACCAGCGATGATTCGTCTGGCTCCCCGTTCGTAACCATGTCAGCGACGGGGCTGTTGACGAGTTGTAGTACAGGGTCGGCCTTCACCGGTGCTTCGCAGTCTGCCGCGAACTTCGTTTAGAACGAACCCTCGGTGCTTGGCCCACGACGTTCCTTGGCCTGTTCTTCAGCTTAACGCATCTTCTCCTAGTATTCAAACCAACCTCCTTTAGGTTGAACGAACCCCCAGAGTGCGTTGTCAATCATACGTTGGTAGATCATCGACGCGTTCTTTAACCCGAAGGGCATGCGTAACCACTCGAAATGTCCGAGTGCGCAGACAAACGCCGACACTTTACGCGCTTGCAAGGTCATCATGACCGCCCAGAAGCCGCTTGCAGCATCCAGCGAGCAGAGCCATAGGTAGCACTCGAGATCGGTCAACAGATCGTCGACTTGCGGCATTGCATACTCCATGATTGCGGTGATAGCATTCACCATCTTGTAATCAATGCAGAGCCGGATGCCTACATCGGTCTTTTTCATCACAATCAAGATTGGCGATGCCCATGGACTGTCTGAAAAGACGATCAATTCTCCTCTCAACAAAGCGCGGAGCAGCTCGTACAGTTTGCCAAGAAATCATAGCGGCACGCGCCGGGCACGCTGTTTGATTGGGGCGTGTGTGGTGTAGTGATTTCTCCGTAGTTGCGGATTATCGTCCGTCGACAAAGACGTGGCACCGCCCAAGATGTTCAAGTGACGAACCCTCGGTCATGTGATGTACGGTGACGCCAAGGTGCAAGGGACTCAACGGCGTCACTACCGAACTCTCAACGGATATTGGATACGGTTTATATGTCACTGAATTCAGGTTGTCCTTATTAATAATAATGGACTGACCGGATTCGCATTAAGCGGCCAAGAACTGACTATCTACGGTACGAACGCTCGGTGGCGGTTGGGATGAGTTCGCGGAAGACTCAATGACCCTTGGAAGACACGTACACTATAACGGGGTACAATCCAGTGTGCCCCATGTGACGTAAAGAGTGACCCGTCACTCTTGTATCCCACCTGGTACACGGTACCAGGTGCTCTCGGAGCCAGTCAGTGCATGACTACTTAGCTCCACTGTAGGTAACCTCTAGTTTGTATGAGACCCAAGCTTATCTTACTTCTAAATACATCAGTCTTAAATCTACTCTTCTAAGTAGCAAACCGTTCCCTTTGAGGCCGGGAACACGTGGACTAACGTTCACTCGGGTATTTAATACCCTTAAGCACTTCCTCTGTGCAAGGTGCTGTGTGACCCCGTCACATTTGGTAGCACTCGTAGTCAATCCAGCACCATTCCCAGGCAACCAGGCCTAAGCCGGTGTGGCTGAAGGTCCCCGCGTTTGAGGGGAAGAAAGGAGAGAACCTTTACTTCTGGGTCCGTGAGGTGGAGATCGCCGTGAAGGCGGGTCTCATCTCGGACGAGCCAGTTCGGGTGACGTTTGCCCTGTCCAACCTTGGTGGACGTGCCAAGCACTGGGCATACACCAAGGAGACGACATCTCCTGGATGCTTTGCATCCTCGGATCAGCTGTGTGAGCGGCTTCGAGCCGCGTTCCTACCGGCGAACAACGAGTTCCGCCAGCGCTCACGCTTTCTCGCGCGTAAGCAAGGTAAACGTGAGCTGCAGGAGTACGCGCAAGAGATGCGTTGGTGGCATCTATGGCAGGGAATCTTCTGCCTGAAGACGTCAAGACAACAGTCTTCATGGACGGCCTGAAGGTCGGTCCTGCTCGCATCCAGCTATTCCGGGTGCAAGCGACAACAATGGAGGAGGCGATTCGAATCGCCCTCCAAGAAGAGTACAGCGACAAGCAGGCTTGTACTCCTCGGGAAGACGAGCATCGCCACGATAAAAATGGCGTTCCTCGGGAGGCGGGGCATCGCAGCAATGACGCTGTTGCTCCTGCTGTCACGCAGCCCGTTGATACCGGTGCATACAGCGAGCCCGAGCCCATGGACTTAAGCGCAGCCGAGAGCTTGGTTTGCTGCTACGGATGCGGCGGACATGGACACTACCAGCGTGTGTGTCCCTCGCTAGCCCTTGGGAAGAAGACGGTCCGTGGGCCACAAGTCCGGTGGCGCAGGCCACGGCCAGGTGGACGAAGACTCCCCGGCCACCAGTAGAGGCAGTATGAACTACTGAAGAGCGCTAAGCCTTCGTGATGGGTGTGCAGGTTGTGCGCACCACGGGACTTAGCCCAGAGAGACGTGGTTCTCTCAAACCGGTGAAGGGCAGTGATGGGATGCTGGTAGTACACTCGGTGTACATGGGTACGGTACCCCTTAAACGTTTGATGAGTTCTGGGGAGTTGATACGCCACCGAAACGTCGCTTGGCATAGCGACATCCGACTGCACGCTATGGCAGAGTGGCGGTCGTGGGCTGGTCCTTGGTGGACTAGCCTTTGGTACGGTGAAGGAAGAACCAATGGTCCTCAACAGACCTGAACGTTTCGGCTCGATGTGCTCGCGCACCGCGGTGTCGCTCGCAGTTCTCGCCATGAACAACATGGCTGTGCCGAACATAAGGCACAGCCCGGACTTTGGTGTGGCAAGGCTGAGAAGGGCCTACCAGTCCAGGTCTATGACGGAGCATTGGCGAGTTATGTTCCCACCTTCGTCATGACTGGGGCGTCTGATACAGACCCCCAGGACGCAGAAGCGTCACGGAGCTGCCAGCAGCGTCCAACGCGAAGGTCGTCGCGCCGTACGGGCCTTGATAGTGGTTATGCCTTTAAGCGCTAACCAGGGGGGGGGTAACTTAGGACCACACGGTCGCCCAGACCTTAACTGAAGAGGAAGGCGCTGAATGCGCTTCCTGTGGGGATAACACAGTACCGCACGCAGTCGCCCAGACTATAACTGAAGAGGAAGGCATGACCATGCTTCCTGTGTGGGTAACACAGTACCACACGCAGTCGCCAAGACTATAACTGAAGAGGAAGGCATTGTCCATGCTTCCTGTGTGGATAACACAGTGCCACACGAGGTCTCGAGTGCCTCTGATGTCGCAACGAGACATCACGACGTGGGTAACGAAGTGCAACGTCACGTCAGCCGCCGCAAGTCGGGTCTGAACCTTGTTCAGGCCGACGTCGCTTTAAGTGACTCGGAGTCCAGGGCCCGGACTCCTCTGACTCGGTTGGTGGACACCAACTCTGTCCGGTGTGTGTGCGGGTCTGCCACGCCAGCTGATCCCAACACCGAAAGTCGTCGCGCCGTATGCGCGTCGACAGTGGTGGTGCCGAAGGGCCTATACCAGGTGGGTAACATAGGTCCACATTGCGGGTATCAAGTTCCGCAAGCAGCGAAGCTGCTTAAAGAGACCGACATTCGGTGCTCCAAGCGTGGGTAACAAAGTTCTACGCAAGGTCACTCAGACCATAACTGATAAGGAAGTCGCTGTATGCGCTTCCGGTGTGGGTAACAGAGCTCCACACCCAAGGCGGGTAACATAGTTCCGCACACAGAGCCAATGGCTCTAGGCGCGAGGCTGTCTTGGCCTCGCCAGACGTGAGCAGCTCGCTCGACGTCAAGTCGCGCAGACTCAACCTGCTGACGCGAAGGCTGGGTGCCTTCGGTCGACACGGCCGACGCGGTCGTCCATACCGACGCAGTGCACAGGGCGGGGAGTTGTTGCGCCTGCCAGTGGCTATTAGAAGCCACGAGAGACTCAGCAGTCTCGAGGTTAAGTGGGGGAGAGGCTCGGAAATACCTTTCCTCCCTGGTCTTGAGGTAAGACCAAGTTCCTTCCGGAACCAGGCGTCGATGTACATGGACTGCAGGCTGGAGGCGAACAGCCGGGCTAAAGCTGCGGTAGCTCTAGCCGAACATGCATAGTGGCGAAGAAAGCCACTGGCGCAAGGTGTTTCGGAATCGCTGAGCGAATCAGCAGTGTTGGGGTTGCAAGGAACCACACACGAGGAGAAGCGCGGGCCTAGTGCAATCCACGCACTGGTCCCTTGGTCATGAACGACCTGTCGAGTAGGGTGAACGGAACGTCTCACCCGCCGACAAAGCAGTTGCGGTACGTGATGTACGCAACGCGCCGGGTATAATGGGCCGTGGAGCCATAACCTAAGTGTGGTGCACGAGTGCACACACAACTGACCAGGTGGTGGTCGAGGCAAGGCACGCAGTCGTAACTGGTGCCGCACCGAGCATGACACCGTGGTGATGGTAGCTTGCCTCACCATGGGTTGGTACCCGTGGGTACTCGGTGTCAATGCCAGACACCAACGTCGCAGTGGCATGGTGGCGAGATATGCCCCACCACGGTCGAGTACCATCAAGGTACATGGTGTCTGTGACAGACACTGGTATAGGTGCAAAGGATATGCACCATACCACGACCCGATGCGCTCTGGACGCTGTGAGTCAACGCACGTACCGTGCATCGGCACTGGCTGCTGTCGAGCAGCCTGCCACGAGTTCCACGTAATGAACTCGTCGTGCATGACACACGAAGCACTTATGGTAGCTGTGGTACGTGTCGTACACAGCGTACCTCGTGTACGGTCCCATGGACCTGTACACTGTGCTTGCACATGCGTCGTGCATGATGTGAGCATTGGCCATGAATTTGTTCAGGCGACGGCACAGCAGAAGCCGTTGCCGCCAAACATGGCAGCCTTGTGGTGGGCGTACCGCACCAAAGGTTAGTACCGTACAGTACATGGTGTCGATGGGAGATACCTACACCATGGTTGTGTACCGTCACGGTACACGGTGTCGATGAAGGACACCGACGCGCCGTTGGTATGATGACCAAGACGCGAAGAGAGCGTGGCAGAAGCTCCGCCCGCAAGGATGGATTCTTGCTGGAGCCAAAGGCATGGCCCGAGGTGAGCTGAGAGCTCCCTCTAGTGCTGGGGAAGGTGTTACCCTTCTTCTTGGTGTCGTCCCTCGCGGGAGACACCATGCTCCGGACGCGTTCTCAAGGACTGTCGTGTCCTCTAGTGCGAACTGTGGGCGAATGCCACACGTTCGGATGCTATTGCACCCTGTGCCAAAGCACTGTACGCGCGCTAGCTCAGAAGCTAAGGCAGCTCTGAGTGTAGGCTTTGCGGCCAACACAGTTGTGAGCATAGGGATGCAAATCCCAGTGAGCTTTGGCAGCACAAGTCACTGTGGATGTGACTGAGAGCCGCGCCAGTCTCGTGGCTGCTCAGTGTGAGAATTCACCTTTTGGTGTTTTAATTCTCTCACTTCTGATTGATGAATCAGTTGTGATTGGAGAATCAGGTGATTCTCAGTTAAGTGCGGGAGGATGTAACGGGGTACAATCCAGTGTACCCCTTGTTACATAAAGAGTGACCCGTCACTCTTGTATCCCACCTGGTACACGGTACCAGGTGCTCTCGGAGCCAGTCAGTGCATGACTACTTAGCTCCACTATAGGTAACCTCTAGTTTGTATGAGACCCAAGCTTATCTTACTTATAAATACATCAGTCTTAAATCTACTCTTCTAAGTAGCAAACTGTTCCCTTTGAGGCCGGGAACACGTGGACTAACGTTCACTCGGGTATTTAATACCCTTAAGCACTTCCTCTGTGCAAGGTGCTGTGTGACCCCGTCACATACACCGTCTGGGACAGGGCGCGGGCCGTTAAAGATGCTCATGCGACGGTGCTGACGACGCGTGGCATGCAAGAAGATCCATTACGGATCATTGTTCACTTGATATGTGTATTCTTGATTAGGACTTCTTATTAGGAATAGACCCGAAAGGGTAAACATAAATACAGAACAAAATTTCCACTCAAGCACACAAAGCGACGTCCGGCTTCAAGGTAAGCGTCTGGTCAAGCTTGGTTGAGTGTGTTATGCCTGTAGGTGAACTCGAAGCTCTGTAGCGAGGGTTCATCCGGCAAGGCCAAGAGACTGTGTATTTTGGCCGATTACTATCGGGGGGTTTTACGTGACGGCTTATTGTTGCCTATTTGCACGACTGGGATTGCTTGTATTGCATCCCTTTTATTCTCTCAACCGAGTGTCGAACACTCGGTGACCTCGTAAAAGGCTTACCCGTGCCTGGTACCCTTCCGCTGTAGGGACCACGAGGATTCATAACACATACTAGTTTTGCTCGTGCTAGTAGCTTGTTCTTATTTTTACTGGTTGGTCTATCTAAGCAGCTTACAAGGTCCAATCTGTCCCGGTGCAAGGGCAGAACTGGGGTCTTCAGGTCCGCCCGAACGATCGTTTACTATCCTAGTAGACGTATTGTTGTGGGAACGTCCTAACTACATTTGTAGCTAGAGTTCACGAGGGAATTCCAACACCACAACTGGTGCCGCGACCCGGGAACAGATTGTGACCATTGTGAACTGTTTGTATGGCCTTCCAGTTTACGAGCTACCAACAGAAGAAGAACAAGAA
Organism: Phytophthora infestans T30-4; assembly: GCF_000142945.1. NCBI lineage: Eukaryota > Oomycota > Peronosporomycetes > Peronosporales > Peronosporaceae > Phytophthora > Phytophthora infestans. The sequence continues at coordinate 772,636 of NW_003303718.1, read as the reverse complement.
AACGAAAACAAGAAACATGGCGAAAGGACAACCGACGGTACCAGTTACGCCTGCCAAGTCTGGCGGAGCTCGCAACGAGAGTTCAAGCCCGGCAGCACGCTTAGCAGCCGCCACCGTGATTTCAGTGAGCTTTGACGACGAGGCGGACCGCGGCCCTGACGCCCACGATTATGAAGATTACGAAGACAAGACGCCGGCTCCAGAGCCAGGCGCAGCGACACCGGAGATGGCCACGCTGTCATCAGGGCTGAGCGGGGCGACCTGGTCCCTTTCGAAGAACCTCGCCGACGAACTTGATGACGTTGCGGGACCAGAACCGGTCTATGAAGATTATGACGATGGGACCGAGGTTTCTAAACATTCGGCGGTGAGTGCAAAGCATTCAGTATTGCTGAAAGCACCTCGTTCACCTATCAACGGTGATACACCAGCCGCCAAGCGCGTTTTCGACCGCGTACAAGCGCTGATGCAGAACGATGAGTGGATGCAGCTGTTCAAGCCCATCCCCAAGAGAAAGGCCGACTGTCGTGCGCTTGTGTAGGAACTTCAATACCCAGTCAGCTCGGTGTCGACTAGCCAAGTTGCCGAGGATTCAGTCTCGCTACTGTTGACGTTGGGCTTCGAGAACGAGACGTACCCATCGATGATGTCGCTCCAAGATTGGAGTCCACATCAAGCCGAAGCTGCTCTCCAGAAATGGAAGAAGAAGCTTCGGAAGGCGTTTGGCGCTGTTGGAATCGACGGTGGAAAGCAGCCTGTGAGTCGACCGATCATTCAAGATGAAGATCCGTCCACGATTCCGCTGCCGCAAACACCCCAACGACTCGACCGTACTCCTCCGGCCAAGCGTGGAGCTGAGCGTGGTGCCTTTGGCACTACCGAAGCTTGACCGTTCTTTCAAGAGTCGCCCATGGTTACGCCACGTTCGGAGAGCCGTATGCAGCGAGTTTACGCCGGTAACGAGGGTTCGTTCGGTCGCCGGGGCGGTGCGCGAGCTCCCAAAGGTGGTGCCGGACGTCGTCAAATCGACAGCGACGGTTCGTCCAGTGACGACGACATTTTGGTGCGTACATTCGACGAGGAAGACCCTCAAGTCGAGTTGATGCGTCAGATGAATGAGCTAGCGACGCTGAACGACGTGGACCCGACACCGAGGATTGAAATGGCATCGCACCGACCGTTGGATCGCATCACGTCGTTCTCAGGCTCTCGCAACAAGAGCGAGAATTGTATGCAGTGGCTCCGTGAGTTCGTCTACGAAATGACTGGAACCCACACAGTGGCCGACAAATGGTACATTCCATTTGTTCTTAGTCTCCGGGACGGAGCCATTCATTGGTTCCGTCAACTTCCGAAGAAGGCGAAGCGCAAGTGGAAGCTGCTGAGCGATGCGTTCATCCGCTACTACTGCTCGCAGTTCACGCAGACGGCACTGCTCCGTTACTACTCTGCAAAGCGGGAACGTAACGAACATCTGTGCGACTACATAAACAGGCTGAATGGCTACGCTCGGACCGCCCGTCTACACTTCGAGAAGAGTGGTAGCGACGCGAAAGAACACGTACAGCAGTTCCTTGCAACATGCGATGATGCCAAGTTGGCAGAGAGGCTTTACCACGCTCGAGTCACCGACATTCACGAGCTCGAAGAGATCATCGAATATGTTCTCAAGGGCAAGGAGAGAATGGCCAAGCTTGACAGCGAGTATCGATACTCCAAGAGTCGTAATGCGCAACGCGACGGTGGGTACGCCCACAATAATCGGCGTGATGACCGTCGCCGCGATGACAACCGCAACAAACCAAGCGTGACGCTCATTGAAGCCACAGTGGATGACCTACTAGCTGAATTGGAGGGTCGGGAAGCTGCTCAGGGAGGCACCGAGTATTCAAACGAAGATCCGAACGCTTACAACGATGTCCAAGACGAGTACAACGACTTTCCGCCCGATACTACGGATGGTGATTTCTCATTGGATGAAAAGGTTCGATATATCGCCGCGGCTAACGAGAATGAGCGCCGTGCAGCCGCTGAAGGCACCTACGTACGTTCCGACAACCGTCAACCGCGTGGAAGCACGCCTGATCGCGAGAATGACTTCAATCAAAATCGCCGAGGGGGTGGCCGTGGGTTCAATCAAAATCAACGCGGTCGACGTGACTTCAACCGCGACAACCGACGCCCATAGTACTGACCATGCGCGGTGTGTGGTGGCATGCGTCACTCCCCCACAACCGTAACAAGCGATGCAAGTTCTGCAAATAACTCCACGATGCTGGACAATGCGAACTTTTCCGCAACTTCCAAAACCCTGCCAAATTCGTGCGGACTAAAGGCACGAACGAGGAACTCCCACCAGAGCTCGAGGCCGTTGTTCAAGAGCGTCATTTAAACTAGACAGCCCGCCAACTACAACTGGTTGGTCCCTATCGGGCTGCCACAGTTAACCGAGCCTTCAATCGAAGCAGAGATTATATTTGCTTTCATGGGGCAGAGTGAATGACCTGATAATTACGTGACAAGTGTGAGCGCGACGGAAAATGAAAAGGAGAAAAGTAAAATCCTCGGTGGAGGTGTTGGAGAGAGTGTGGAGTGTGCTGATGCTGATGAAGGCACCAGCGAGGGTTCGTTCGGCGTGGTTTCGAGTGCAGCGCGAGACGAGACCAAGGGTCAATCCAATATGATGAAGTTGAACCCTGGCGAGAGACAGGGGTGGTGGTCGGCCAAGAAATTCGACCGGCGGATCAGAATGAGAGCTCTGGTGCAAGGCACTATAAACGACCAGCGAACGAGAATCCTCCTCGACATGGGTGCGAACGTTAGTGTGATAATTGACGCCTTTGCCAAGAAGTTGCGGCTCCGAGATGTACCCGAAGACGGACGCCGCATTGACATTCAAGGCATTAACGAAGGCAAGGTGCCTACGACGCGACGAGCGTGAGTCAAGATTACGCTCGGATGGGAGATGGTGTACGAATTCGCGATGTGATCATGGCGCATAGTGCAGGCGTCGACGTAGTACTCGGGACCGACTTTATGATCCCAGCTGGGATTCGGTTGGACCTGTTTCACGGCGCGGCGCAATGGCCGCACGAAGTTCAAATCCCACTGATCAAGACAAAGAACATGATCGACAGCGAAGAGTACGGCTCCCATGTTAACGCCGGGCCACCTGAGTGTTTAACATTCAAGCGCACGAGTGGCGAGAATATTGACTAGCGAAGCGTCAAGTCGGACTGGAAGAACATGGCTCGTCGAACGTACAAGCTAATCCCCTCAGTGCCGAGGTTTCGGCGTGGACGGCCTCAGAGCATTCGACTGACCAATGTGTCCGACCAAACTGTGTACCTACCAGCACACGACTCGATCGCGATGTGGATTCCAGATGGGAATTTGCCGCGAGGTGACGGCTATGTGCGTCTAAATTCCAAGAAGTACCAAGACTGGCAGGTGCTGGCTTCCGAAGGTTGCAGAGACCGCGAGCTGTTTCAGCGTGAATGTGAAATCTACGAGCAATGGCTTGCAACGCAGCCTTCGGCAGTCGAGCATCCAGACTATTCAGAACCCGGTGGGGTGCTAATAAGGCCTTTTGAAGACTCGCTAATGGACACTAGTGATCGTCTGACATGTGCAGAGCGCTAAGCAATCATCATGGAAGAACGTGAACGAGTGGAGGCCTGTCTGGCGTCTAAGGTGACAGCCGGAGACTCGGCCGATGGTCAGCCTTTCGAAGAACCTTTGGACACTTACACGACAGCTCACGGCGGAAGCCATAATGCAAACGAAGTCTCGGTAGCGCGTACACACGAAGTACTGAGCTCGGTTAGCGTTGTACATACGCCAACGAGTGTTTGTTTCAAGTCTGGGGTGACCACGGAAGCGACAAGTAACAGCACTGGATTAGATTGAGTCACCGGTTTTGACGAAATTGTCCTGGCCTTGTGTGCAGCCAAAATTGCGAACGAGTCATCGGTGGTTGGTCCAGAGGATGCAGACATCGCGCTGAAGGTGGTGAACACGGCACCGAGTGTTCGTTGCGAGATCGGTGCGAATGCCGAACTGTCAAGACAACGGCCGACCGAGGCGCTGAACAAAAGTCAACAGCCCAATATGTCGGTTGCCTGCGCATTTGATATTGCGAACAAAGACTCGGCAGGCGGCCCTAAGATGGGTAACCAGGATGAGAAGGAGATGGACCCAGTACCGAATGTTCAACTCAAAGCGGATGTCGATTGTGAGTCAAGAAAAGAGTCCGTAGCGACTTTGGACGAGACGTACATCTCGGTTGCTCGAGTATTAACAACCGAAGGAAGTGAAGAAACGGAGAACGCATGGAATGCCTTACGAACACCCAGCTAACAACATTGGCCTAGAAGACTACGCGAAGGCGTTCCTGCCGGACCTTATCGAAGAAATCAACACGACAATAGACTACGATGCACCCAATGTTGCTGACCCCCAGCTGTCGACCGATCGCAGGGAACGCCTGGTCGCGACGTTGAAGAACCACGAGCACATCCTGATTGCTAGTAATAACGCACTGCCGCCACCGACCTACGGCGCGGTATGCGATATAGACACACAGGGGCACGCCCCAATTAAACAGCGTGCCCGGCGCGTGCCGCTACGTTTCTTGGCAAACTATTCGAGCTGCTCCGCGCTTTGTTGAGAGGAGAATTGATCGTCTTTTCAGACAGTCCATGGGCATCGCCAATCTTGATTGTGATGAAAAAGACCGATGTAGGCATCCGGCTCTGCATTGATTACAAGATGGTGAATGCTATCACCGCAATCATGGAGTATGCAATGCCGCAAGTCGACGATCTGTTGACCGATCTCGAGTGCTACCTATGGCTCTGCTCGCTGGATGCTGCAAGCGGCTTCTGGGCGGTCATGATGACCTTGCAAGCGCGTAAAGTGTCGGCGTTTGTCTGCGCACTCGGACATTTCGAGTGGTTACGCATGCCCTTCGGGTTAAAGAACGCGCCGATGATCTACCAACGTATGATTGACAACGCACTCTGGGGGTTCGTTCAACCTAAAGGAGGTTGGTTTGAATACTAGGAAAAGATGCGTTAAGCTGAAGAACAGGCCAAGGAACGTCGTGGGCCAAGCACCGAGGGTTCGTTTCAAACGAAGCTCGCGGCAGACTGCGAAGCACCGGTGAAGGCCGACCCTGTACTACAACTCGTCAACAGCCCCGTCGCTGACATGGTTACGAACGGGGAGCCAGACGAATCATCGCTGGTACCTGTGTTTGGTCGACGATCGTTTGTGGAAGCTATTTGCTTCAGTGGCGAGGATTTCGACAGCTGCCTGGCGACGCTGGACCGATTGCTGGCAAGATTTGCACAGTGTCGGATTAGTATTAGTTTCACCAAGAGCATCTTCCGCCAACCCAAAGTGGACTTTCTGTAGCATAAAATTTCGCCAGAAGGTATCAGGGCTGATCCGAAGAAGCTTGCGGCCATCACCGAGCTTTCGTTTCCGACGAGTAAGAAGGGCATGCAGCCGTATCTTGGAGCAGTTAATTACTACAGCCGCTTCATTCAAGACTTCGCGGCCTACGGTGCGGCGCTGTACCAGCTTAAGGATGAAGACTTTGCCGTTGAAGGTGGCCTTTCTGTGGCACGTCGTTCCTTCGAGAAATTGAAGGCGAGTGTTTCACATTCACCCATCCTCAGGCACTTCGATCGGTCGAAGGCAGTTCACGTCATGCTCTTTGCGAACGAATGGGCGTTGAGCACTACGCTAATGCAAGAACACGAAGGCAAGTTACACCCCGTACGATTCCTCGGTCGCGTGCTCAAGGAGTCCGAGATGAACTACCATCCTGCCGAGAAAGAAGTTTTGGCGATACTTCTGCTGTTAAAGATCTGTTACGTCCAGCTGGCAGGAAAGACGCTACATGTCTATACACGATTCTCGACGCTAGAGTGGGTACATACGTCGAAGTCTCTCTTCGGACGCGCAGTTCAGTTCGCAGTGCTGCTATCGCAGTGGCACTTGAAGGTGCAGCGCGTGAAGAGGAAGGATGTCGCCTTCGCGCAGCTACTGCAGTCAAGCATCACGAGCTTCGTCGACCTGGAATACTCACTCGCGCCGATAGCACCCCCTAACAAGGGTTCTCCGACTATTCGAAAGGACCCCGCGTTGCTGTACGCCAGGCTTTTCCGTGATTACAGTGGATTCGTCATGACTTTTGACGGATCAGCGAAGGCAGAAAAGTACGGTGGCTACGGGAGTTGTTCATGGGTGTTGTGGAGCCTTCCTGAGTGGAAGATAGTGATTTCTGCGAACGCTTACCTCTCGGCCACCACGGTGAATGACGCAGAGTACACAGGAATGATTAACGGCGTTAAGGCTGCTATTGCACACGGTGCCGAGGATTTAGTCATCGTTGGTGACTCAAGGCTCGCGATTCAACAATCACTAGGGGTGATCGCATGCAGGAAGGAAACTTTGCTAGCGCTGCTGAATGCTCACAAGGAACTCGCGGCCAAGCTTCGATCAGTTAAATATCTCCACGTTGTACAAGAAAACAACGCTGTCGCGGATTCGTTAGCCACTGAAGCGCTGGAATCAAAGGTCAGTCGCGTCATCTTGGCTGAAACTCGCAAGTCGGAAATGGCGTCGCTGAATCGCATCCAGGAAATGATCTACCAGCCGGATGAAGACTCGGTAGATGTTTCGTCACGTGGGGCAGAGCGTCAAGTACATGTACTGTCAGGCAGCAAGTCCTCAAAAATGGAAAACTTTCGAAAATTTCGTGGTTGATTACAGCTCACCAGAGTGCGATTATGGTAATATTGCAGTAATGACTAGGCGACGGACGAAAGCCAAGAAACGCGTCAGGTTTGCAGATGAACACTCGGAGGGGGTCTCAAAAGCTCAAGAACAGCATGAAGAACGACGAGGGATGTCCAACGAATATTCAATCGGCGAAGATTTGCCATACCATCCTCACAAGACTGTGCCAGCGGCATTTTCCGATGCAGATGATGTTGACCCGGTAGCAATACAGCATGAACGACGCAGACGAATGATGGTGGCACAAGACGAAGATCAGAAGTGGTCTAGCATCAAGAAGGTGCTTCTGGGCCAAGCAGAAGAATTGAGCTATAAAGAAGCTCGAGATGCCTGGAAGTACGCTGACCGGTTCGTGTTATCAGAAGACGGCGTCCTTCACTGTCTTGGATTGAATCGTCGGTACGACCACGGTTGGCAAGAAGAGACCAAGCTGCGGCTTGTAGTACCGACAACGATTATCTAAGAGGTCCTACAGAACTGTCACGACTCACTGGAAGGTGGACATCAAGGTGTGGTGAGAGCGTTCCGTCGCGTTAAGTCCGATTATTATTGGATCGGCTTGTACGCTGACGTGGAGAAGCATGTGAGGTCATGTCCAGATTGCAGCTCGTGTAAAAGCCGTCCGCAGCTTCGTGGATACTCGCCTGGCAACGTACTAGCCGAACGACCTTTCCAGATCGTTTCGATAAATTTTGTGATCCCACTACCGAAATCTCGCAGGGGCAACACGGCGTTGCTCCTATTTCAGTGCTCGTTTACGATGTCGGATACGACTGCGCTGAGTGTTGCCCAAGTGTTCGAAAAATGTGTGTACCGACGGCTCGGAGCCCCATCATTAATAAGCCACGACCGCGACCCACGCTTCATGAGCGAGGTTTTCCAAGCGTTCGCAGAGATGATGCAGTCAAGATTACGAGCAACGTTGAGCTATCGGCCACAGGCTAATGGACAGCAGGAACGCTCGGTGAAGTAAGTGATGGGTTCCGTACGAGTGTACGCGGAAGACCCTCTACAGCAAGATTGGGACGAAATCGCGGAGAAGCTGGTATTTGCTATTAATACTTCTCAAGACACTACGAGGAAGGAAACGCCGTTCTACCTCGTTCATGGTTGGGATGCGCAGTCGACGTTGCGGGCAATGTCGTCATCACTCAAACGAGGACTCGGCAAGCAGTCTGACGCACTGGCGTGGCGGCGCGAGATCAATCGACAACATGAGGTCGCCCTCACTATGGCCAAAGATTATCAGGCTGTAGAAAAGGAGCGAAGGGCTAAAAAGCATAATGAGGCCCTGATTCGACTGGAAAAGCTGCTGTGCCTCAACCAAGTGGAAACGAACACTCGGTGGACCCTCCAGAAGCTTCGGAAGAGATAGAAGATCCTGCAAGAGTCCCACCGAGATCTCTTTTTGAGATTGGGAGCCGGGCGTAGTTGTACATGGAACGCGCCAAACCGGGCTTGACGAAGAAATTAGCTCATCGGTGGCATGGACCTTTTCGGATCAAGCGCAAGGTGGAAGAGGTTGCGTACGAGCTGGAACTGCCAGACTGAAGTGAGTATCGCTTCTACCCAGTGGTGCATGTGTCGAGACTCAAGGCTGTCAGCGAATTCAACAGTCGACCAAACACTCGGTTGGTACTAGACGCGACTAATGAAGCAAGACTTGATTTCGATGAGGAACTGTTGCCTGAATACAGCTGGGAACCAGATCAAGTTGCCGGTGAATATGAAGTCGAGGCCATCCTCGACGACAGAACACCACTGTCGACGAGCACGGAGCGTGCTGTACGCGAGTTTAAAGTCAAGTGGGTGGGCTACGAAGACCCAACTTGGGAACCAGCATCCAACTTGTCATGTGGAGGTCTGCTGTACGACTATTTGCGAGCCAAGAAGAGCGAGAATCGGCTGCAGATGGCCCAAGTGGCGGACGAAGACTAGCGTGACTGGATCACGTGTGAGCTATCCACAAGGTGATGCAGCCTGTGGTAACAGACGAAAAACGTTACTGCAACAACAAGTTGTATATGCATTTGAAGAACAACATGAACATGATTACGCTGTGGAAGTGGATTAAAAATAAGAAAACATGAATGCCGGCCGAGGAGCGACCACTGAAAACGAAACCTCGCGGGACCCCTCAACAGTTAGCTAAGATACTGGAGAACGTCGTGGAACATGCAGCGAGGACTCAAAGCGATTCCAATTGCCTGGCCGCGGTGGCCAAGAGTGCCTACGAAGTCGAGTCATCACTTTCCTTCTCCTCTTCATCAGGAACCTAAGCCTTGATAGCTGGAGCCGCAGCCGGAGCCTGCGAATCCTCGGCACTAGCTTCAACAGGAGCAGTAGCCAGAGCGGGACGTGGAGTAACCGGTGGCGAGTCAAACAAGTCGCGCCAGGTCGGAATAAATTCATTAGCATCCAGAGACGGATCAACAAGCACGCTTCGGTACACATCTACGAAACGCGTACCACGAGGATTGAAGAGATCCGGATTACACTGGCACGGGAAGTACGTGGTGTTGTACGGGCGCTTATGTGGCGCATTCATCCATCCAGTACGCCAGGGCTGGCGACCATCGAGAGCCGGAACTTCGGAAAGCCAGTCGGATGTTCGATGAGCGAACGGCAAGTTCTCGATCGAGTACCATGGCTTCGACGGCTCCAAAAGCAACTCAGGACGAATGAACGGTGTGGCGAAAGTACTAGAAGAAACCGAGTCACGACTCCACGCCATGTACTGTTCTCGGTACTTGTTACAGAGGCGATGGACACGACGGTCACGCTTACTGAAGAGCTCCTTGTCGCGACCGACCTTCTTGGCTTCTTCGACAAGACCTCGCTCAATGCCAGCCAACGGAAGCCAGTGGAGACGCTCCCATAACGCGAACCCGAGGTCACCCTGCTTGCCGCCGTCACCCCGAAGGTTCGCCCAGATCATCTCGAGACGAGTCTCAATCGGAGCACGCTTTGAGATGGGGACGCTTGGATCAAAGCCGACGGTGTCGAAGAGACACGCTTGAAGAGGGTAGAGCTGCCGAAGTTGCTGGTACGGGTGATCAGGATGCGAATAGTCGAAGTACGCTTGGAGACCTTCCAACGTCGTACGGACGATTACCTCACCGACTGGTCCGGGAAGGGTTAAGCTCAATAGTTGTTCAGAACACTTCTTGGCACCGGCATCGACAAACGCCATGTCCAAGTACGGAAGAACCCACGGTGGCAAGGTGGACGAGGCCGGCACCGTAGGGCGAGCACCAGGCATCACGCGGTGCTGCAACGGCTCAGCCGACGGTGCACCACCACGACGCGGCACCGAAGTGTAAGTGGCCGTGATCTGGCGCCCATGTCCAGCATCGAGATTCCGAGAGAACGGACGAGGAGACGCCGAAGCAGGAGGCGGAGATGGTGGTGCTTGGTGGCTTAATGATGACGGAGGAGTCGGACCACCGACTATCGGCGAAGGATTTGGCCGAGGAGGAGTTGAAGGCCGAGCAGGGTCAAGACCGCTCCAGTTGCCGTCGGAATCTTCGACATCTTCGTCATCGACTGTACTTGAATGTTCGGTAGGTGGCGGAACATCACCGCCACCACTTGTACCATCAGGAGAATCATATACCGAAAGTTCATCGCCATCAACGTTATCTTCACCATCGTCATCAACATCTCCATCGTCATCAATCTCCATTGAAAAGTCGGGCGAAGAAACGCTTGGTACGGCAGCTGTCGGAACAGTCGGAGCCGGCTTTGACGACACGGAGGCTTGTGGAGCAGCTTCAACAGGGGCAGGCCCTGCTGTAGAAATCACTCCCGAGACTTCAACTGTCTTGGACGTCGCAACAGACGACGAAGCAGACTTGCTTTGTAGGACAGTGTGGACCGATTCTTCACCTTCATCACTTGAGCCGAACATGAGTCGAAATTGCTCGGCCTCAAGCAAGGCCTCTTCAGCGGCACGTATGTCAGCTGGAGAAGGAGAGATCGTCAAAGTTGGCGGCTTGGCCACGTCGGGAGGACCCTGCGGCGGAGGCGAAGGCGTCAGGAAGACCAGGAACATCGTCGTGATCCACAGGGTCCACGTCTTTACCCGAAGACTCGGTGGAAGTTTCTTGAGCTGACGGGACACCACTTAAACCAACATCCACCATGTCCACGTCACTCTGGTCACCGCTGAGGTCGACCACGGCGGGAGTCAGGAAGACCAGGAACATCGTCGTGATCCGCAGGGTCCACGTCTTTAGCCGAAGACTCGGTGGAAGTTTCTTGAGCTGACGGGACACCACTTAAACCAACATCCACCATGTCCACGTCACTCTGGTCACCGCTGAGGTCGACCACGGCGGGAGTCAGGAAGACCAGGAACATCGTCGTGATCCGCAGGGTCCACGTCTTTACCCGAAGACTCGTTGGAAGTTTCTTGAGCTGACGGGACACCACTTAAACCAACATCCACCATGTCCACGTCACTCTGGTCACCGCTGAGGTCGACCACGGCGGGAGTCAGGAAGACGCTGGTGTGATAGGTGGCGACCATGAGCTAGGAGAAGACGGTACAGGCTTATACCAAGTCTTCCTATGCCGTCGGGGCGACTTGGCGGGAGAGCGAAGGCGAGTCTTCTGTCTTCTTCTGGGCCACTTGCTGCCATGCCTTCGGGCTGAACAGCGACCAACGTGCCGTCTTGGGAGTTGAAGTGTCGGCAGGTGGCACATCACTGAGATCAGCGGCTGCCATTTAAGTACTGGTCTTGTCCGTCGGGATGAGAGCCTTGTCTTCGTCAGAGTCGTCCAGTTCGTCGTCTGACGCCTTGCCACCTGGTCGAAGGCGCTTGTGGGGCTTCCCATGAGCCACTTGATGAGCGGCCTTCGCCAAAGCTGCAGAAAGAGCTTGTGGATCACCCGAAGACGCGGCAGCAGACTGTATGCGCTGCAAAGCGACCAACGTCTCTTGGTCCAAGTCCAGGGCGTCCAGGTCCGTCACCCGCAGTCAGACCTATCACGAAGTATTGTGAACGAGCGTTAGTTGCTGAACACACGGTGGAAATATCAACATTAGAAACGTACCATCAATAGCCAGACACAGTACCTCGGGATCCATCCTGGCCAGACTCACGTGTCCACGGAGAGTGCGGTTTACTTGGAGGAGGGGGGTGTTGCGGTCTTGCTGGTTCTCTAGGACCTTGAGCGTGTCGTTGTCGACGCACTTGCCCTTGGCAAGCTTGACCGATAGGAGATCAAGTTGCCGAGTCTGTTCGGTGTTCGCGCCGATCGAAGACTTGTACACTTCGCGTTCACGGGCCAGCTTCTTGTTCAAGGTGCGATAAATGCGTCCCGCGCTTGGACCTCGTAATGCAGACGATTCAAGTCTTCTGAATGTTGCTCCATGGTGGCCTGAACACTTGCGAGCATGGCGTCGTTCTTGGCGTTCGACTCGCGGAAAATCTTGACGTCCTTGCGAAGGGCTTCGACTTCGGCGTTGGTAGCCTTGAGGAACGCCCCTTGCGTTCTCCCAGGTCATGATCTCGGGGGCCACCGAACGTACGGCAGCCGCAGCCTCAGTCTGGGCAGCCAACAACTGACGCCTAAAGCTGGCAACTCGGTCGGGTAATGCCGACAGCGCGTCAGGAAGAGGCTGTACAGCAGCGAGGACATCATCGAAACCAACGGCAGTCTTGGGGTGACGCTGAGCGTGGACATCGCCGTGGAGAGGAGGCGCAACGCTGAGCTGTACTTGGTGACGAGCCTTCGCGGTCAAGTACGGAATTATCGAGGTCATCATGTGATCGACCGATGCCTCCGTACTTTCGGCCAGCATGGCGCGCAGCGAATCCTCGGTGTGTGGAAGAGGACCACCAGGAGGCGCAGGAGGAGCAGCAGGGGGCATCTCCGTGGATTCACCGACGACAGGAGGTGCTGTAGGAGCTACCGCAGGGGGTGAAGAGTCCGGGACAGGAAGCGCCGGAGGTCCGGCTGATGACGCTGCTGTCGGAGGGAGTGTAGCAGGCTGAGGAGCGTTCGATACCTCGGTCTGGCCCTCCTAAGAAACAAGACAAGTAATGCATGGTGATGAGCAAGGCGCCGATGATTCAAGAGGAAGATGAGCTGACGTACCTCCAGCTGTTCACGTTCGCGACGTCGGCGAGGGTGGAGACGCTGAAGCGCGTCTCGATTCAAACGCTTAAACATGCGGTGACTGGATGGTAAATTGGAGAATAATGAAATGTCACAACAGGTACCAGTACCGTGGCATCCATTGCGACAGGGGCAGTTGTGGTGTAGTGATTTCTCCGTAGTTGCGGATTATCGCCCGTCGACAAAGACGTGACACCGGCCAAGATGTTCAAGCGACGAACCCTCGTCATGTGATGTACGGTGATGCCAAGGTGCAAGGGACGCAAAGCGTCAGTACCGAACTCTCAACGGATATTGGATACGGTCCAGACGTCACTGAATCTAGGCTGTCCTTATTATTAATAATGGACTGGCCGGATTCGCATTCAGCGGTCAAGAACTGACCATCTACGGTACAAACCCTCGGTGGCGGTTAGGATGAATTCGCGGAAGGCTCAGCTACCCTTGGAAGGCACGTTCACCGTCTGGGACAGGGCGCAAGCCGTTAAAGATGCTCATGCGACGGTGCAGGCGACGCGTGGCATGCAAGAAGATCCATTACGGATCATTGTTCACTTGATTTGTGTATTCTTGATTAGGACTTCATATTAGGAATAGACCCGAAAGGGTAAGCTTAAATACAGAACAGAATTTCCACTCAAGCACACAGAGCGACGTCCGGCTTCAAGGTAAGCGTCAGGTCAAGCTTGTTTGAGTGTGTTATGCCTGTCGGTGAGCTCGAAGCTCTGTTGTGAGGGTTCATCCGGCAAGGCCAAGAGACTGTGTATTTTGGCCGATTACTATCGGGAGTTTTACGTGACGGCTTATTGTTGCCTATTTGCACGACTGGGATTGCTTGTATTGCATCCCTTTTATTCTCCCAACCGAGTGTCGAACACTCGGTGACCTCGTAAAAGGCTTACCCGTGCCTGGTACCCTTCCGCTGTAGGGACCACGAGGATTCATAACACATACTAGCTTTGCTCGTGCTAGTAGCGTGTTCTTATTTTTACCGGTTGGCCTATATAAGTAGTTTACAAGGTCCAGTTTGTCCCGGTGCAAGGGCAGAACTGGGGTCTTCAGGTCCGCCCAAACGATCGTTTACTATCCTAGTAGACGTATTGTTGTGGGAACGTCCTAACTACATTTATAGCTAGAGTTCACGTGGGAATTTCAACACCACACGTGCCCCTGCGTGGCGATATCGCATACCGCGCCGTAGGTTGGTGGCGGCAGTGCGTTACCACTAGCAATCAGGATGTGCTCGTGGTTCTTCAGCGCTGCGACCAGACATTCTCTTCGATCGGTCGACAGCTGGGGGTCAGCAACATTGGGTGCATCGTAGTCTATTGTCATGTTGATTTCTTCGGTAAGGTCCGGCAGGAATGCCAACCCCTTCGCGTAGTCTTCTAGGCCAATGTTGTTAGCTGGGAGCTCGTAGAAATCGCTTCTTGTGTCCTCCGTTGCTTTATTTCCTTCGGGTGTTAACACTCGAACAACCGAGATGTACGTCTCGTCCAAAGTCGCTACGGACCCTTTTCTTGACTCACAATCGACATCCGCCTTGAGTTGAACATTCGGTACTGGGTCCATCTCCTTCTCATCCTGGTTACCCATCTCAGGGCCGCCTGCCGAGTCTTTGTTCGCAATATCAAATGCTCAGACAACCGACATATTGGGCTGTTGACTTTTGTTCAGCGCCTCGGTCGGCCGTTGTCTTGACAGTTCGGCCTTCGCACCAATCTCGCAACGAACACTCGGTGCCGTGTTCACCACCTTCAGCGCGATGTCTACATCCTCTGTACCAACCACCGATGACTCGTTCGCAATTTTGGCTGCACACAAGGCCAGGACAACTTCGTCAAAACTGGTGACTCCATCTAATCCAGTGCTGTTACTTGTCGCTTCCGTGGCCACCCCAGACTTAAAACGAACACTCGTTGGCGTATGTACAACGTTAACCGAGCTCAGTACTTCGTGTGTACGCGCTACCGAGACTTCGTTTGCATTATGGCTTCCGCCGTGAGCTGTCGTGTAAGTGTCCAAAGGTTCTTCGAAAGGCTGACCATCGGCCGAGTCTCCGGCTGTCACCCCAGACGCCAGACAGGCCTCCACTCGTTCACGTTCTTCCATGATGATTGCTTAGCGCTCTGCACATGTCAGACGATCACTAGTGTCCATTAGCGAGTCTTCAAAAGGCCTTATTAGCACCCCACCGGGTTCTGAATAGTCTGGATGCTCGACTGCCGAAGGCTGCGTTGCAAGCCATTGCTCGTAGATTTCACATTCACGCTGAAACAGCTCGCGGTCTCTGCAACCTTCGGAAGTCAGCACCTGCCAGTCTTGGTACTTCTTGGAATTTAGACGCACATAGCCGTCACCTCGCGGCAAATTCCCATCTGGAATCCACATCGCGATCGAGTCGTGTGCTGGTAGGTACACAGTTTGGTCGGACACATTGGTCAGTCGAATGCTCTGAGGCCGTCCACGCCGAAACCTCGGCACTGAGGGGATTAGCTTGTACGTTCGACGAGCCATGTTCTTCCAGTCCGACTTGACGCTTCGCTAGTCAATATTCTCGCCACTCGTGCGCTTGAATGTTAAACACTCAGGTGGCCCGGCGTTAACATGGGAGCCGTACTCTTCGCTGTCGATCATGTTCTTTGTCTTGATCAGTGGGATTTGAACTTCGTGCGGCCATTGCGCCGCGCCGTGAAACAGGTCCAACCGAATCCCAGCTGGGATCATAAAGTCGGTCCCGAGTACTACGTCGACGCCTGCACTATGCGCCATGATCATATCGCGAATTCGTACACCATCTCCCATCCGAGCGTAATCTTGACTCACGCTCGTCGCGTCGTAGGCACCTTGCCTTCGTTAATGCCTTGAATGTCAATGCGGCGTCCGTCTTCGGGTACATCTCGGAGCCGCAACTTCTTGGCAAAGGCGTCAATTATCACACTAACGTTCGCACCCATGTCGAGGAGGATTCTCGTTCGCTGGTCGTTTATAGTGCCTTGCACCAGAGCTCTCATTCCGATCCGCCGGTCGAATTTCTTGGCCGACCACCACCCCTGTCTCTCGCCAGGGTTCAACTTCATCATCTTGGAGTGACCCTTGGTCTCGTCTCGCGCTGCACTCGAAACCACGCCGAACGAACCCTCGCTGGTGCCTTCATCAGCATCAGCACACTCCACACTCTCTCCAACACCTCCACCGAGGATTTTACTCTTCTCCTTTTCATTTTCCGTCGCGCTCACACTTGTCACGTAATTATCAGGTCATTCACTCTGCCCCATGAAAGCAAATATAATCTCTGCTTCGATTGAAGGCTCGGTTAGCTGTGGCAGCCCGATAGGGACCAACCAGTTGTAGTTGGCGGGCTGTCTAATTTAAATGACGCTCTTGAACAACGGCCTTGAGCTCTGGTGGGAGTTCCTCGTTCGTTCCTTTAGTCCGCACGAATTTGGCAGGGTTTTGGAAGTTGCGGAAAAGTTCGCATTGTCCAGCATCGTGGAGTTGTTTGCAGAATTTGCATCGCTTGTTACGGTTGTGGGGGAGTGACTCATGCCACCACACACCGCGCATGGTCAGTACTATGGGCGTCGGTTGTCGCGGTTGAAGTCACGTCGGCCGCGTTGATTTTGATTGAACCCACGGCCACCCCCTCGGCGATCTTGATTGAAGTCATTCTCGCGATCAGGCGTGCTTCCACGCGGTTGACGGTTGTCGGAACGTACGTAGGTGCCTTCAGCGGCTGCACGGCGCTCATTCTCGTTAGCCGCGGCGATATATCGAACCTTTTCATCCAATGAGAAATCACCATCCGTAGTATCGGGCGGAAAGTCGTTGTACTCGTCTTGGACATCGTTGTAAGCGTTCGGATCTTCGTTTGAATACTCGGTGCCTCCCTGAGCAGCTTCCCGACCCTCCAATTCAGCTAGTAGGTCATCCACTGTGGCTTCAATGAGCGTCACGCTTGGTTTGTTGCGGTTGTCATCGCGGCGACGGTCATCACGCCGATTATTGCGGGCGTACCCACCGTCGCGTTGCGCATTACGACTCTTGGAGTATCGATACTCGCTGTCAAGCTTGGCCATTCTCTCCTTGCCCTTGAGAACATATTCGATGATCTCTTCGAGCTCGTGAATGTCGGTGACTCGAGCGTGGTAAAGCCTCTCTGCCAACTTGGCATCATCGCATGTTGCAAGGAACTGCTGTACGTGTTCTTTCGCGTCGCTACCACTCTTCTCGAAGTGTAGACGGGCGGTCCGAGCGTAGCCATTCAGCCTGTTTATGTAGTCGCACAGATGTTCGTTACGTTCCCGCTTTGCAGAGTAGTAACGGAGCAGTGCCGTCTGCGTGAACTGCGAGCAGTAGTAGCGGATGAACGCATCGCTCAGCAGCTTCCACTTGCGCTTCGCCTTCTTCGGAAGTTGACGGAGCCAATGAATGGCTCCGTCCCGGAGACTAAGATCAAATGGAATGTACCATTTGTCGGCCACTGTGTGGGTTCCAGTCATTTCGTAGACGAACTCACGGAGCCACTGCATACAATTCTCGCTCTTGTTGCGAGAGCCTGAGAGCGACGGGATGCGATCCAACGGTCGGTGCGATGCCATTTTAATCCTCGGTGTCGGGTCCACGTCGTTCAGCGTCGCTAGCTCATTCATCTGACGCATCAACTCGACTTGAGGGTCTTCCTCGTCGAATGTACGCACCAAAATGTCATCGTCACTGGACGAACCGTCGCTGTCGATTTGACGACGTCCGGCACCACCTTTGGGAGCTCGCGCACCGCCCCGACGACCGAACGAACCCTCGTTACCGGCGTAAACTCGCTGCATACGGCTCTCCGAACGTGGCGTAACCATGGGCGACTCTTGAAAGAACGGTCAAGCTTCGGTAGTGCCAAAGGCACCACGCTCAGCTCCACGCTTGGCCGGAGGAGTACGGTCGAGTCGTTGGGGTGTTTGCGGCAGCGGAATCGTGGACGGATCTTCATCTTGAATGATCGGTCGACTCACAGGATGCTTTCCACCGTCGATGCCAACAGCGCCAAACACCTTTCGAAGCTTCTTCTTCCATTTCTGGAGAGCAGCTTCGGCTTGATGTGGACTCCAATCTTGGAGCGACATCATCAATGGGTACGTCTCGTTCTCGAAGCCCAACGTCAACAGTAGCGAGACTGAATCCTCGGCAACTTGGCTAGTCGACACCGAGCTGACTGGGTATTGAAGTTCCTACACAAGCGCACGACAGTCGGCCTTTTTCTTGGGGATGGGCTTGAACAGCTGCATCCACTCATCGTTCTGCATCAGCGCTTGTACGCGGTCGAAAACGCGCTTGGCGGCTGGTGTATCACCGTTGATAGGTGAACGAGGTGCTTTCAGCAATACTGAATGCTTTTCACTCACCACCGAATGTTTAGAACCCTCGGTCCCATCGTCATAATCTTCATAGACCGGTTCTGGTCCCGCAACGTCATCAAGTTCGTCGGCGAGGTTCCTCGAAAGGGACCTGGTCGCCCCGCTCAGCCCTGATGACAGCGTGGCCATCTCCGGTGTCGCTGCGCCTGGCTCTGGAGCCGGCGTCTTGTCTTCGTAATCTTCATAATCGTGGGCGTCAGGGCCGCGGTCCGCCTCGTCGTCAAAGCTCACTGAAATCACGGTGGCGGCTGCTAAGCGTGCTGCCGGGCTTGAACTCTCGTTGCGAGCTCCGCCAGACTTGGCAGGCGTAACTGGTACCGTCGGTTGTCCTTTCGCCATGTTTCTTGTTTTCGTTTTCTTGTTCTTCTTCTGTTGGTAGCTCGTAAACTGGAAGGCCATACAAACAGTTCACAATGGTCACAATCTGTTCCCGGGTCGCGGCACCAGTTGTGGTGTTGAAATTCCCTCGTGAACTCTAGCTACAAATGTAGTTAGGACGTTCCCACAACAATACGTCTACTAGGATAGTAAACGATCGTTCGGGCGGACCTGAAGACCCCAGTTCTGCCCTTGCACCGGGACAGATTGGACCTTGTAAGCTGCTTAGATAGACCAACCAGTAAAAATAAGAACAAGCTACTAGCACGAGCAAAACTAGTATGTGTTATGAATCCTCGTGGTCCCTACAGCGGAAGGGTACCAGGCACGGGTAAGCCTTTTACGAGGTCACCGAGTGTTCGACACTCGGTTGGGAGAATAAAAGGGATGCAATACAAGCAATCCCAGTCGTGCAAATAGGCAACAATAAGCCGTCACGTAAAACCCTTCGATAGTAATCGGCCAAAATACACAATCTCTTGGCCTTGCCGGATGAACCCTCGCTACAGAGCTTCGAGTTCACCGACAGGCATAACACACTCAACCAAGCTTGACCAGACGCTTACCTTGAAGCCGGACGTCGCTTTGTGTGCTTGAGTGGAAATTTTGTTCTGTATTTATGTTTACCCTTTCGGGTCTATTCCTAATAAGAAGTCCTAATCAAGTATACACATATCAAGTGAACAATGATCCGTTATGGATCTTCTTGCACGTCAAGCGTCGTCTGCACCGTCGCATGAGCATCTTTAACGGCTTGCGCCCTGTCCCAGACGGTGAACGTGCCTTCCAAGGGTAGCTGAGCCTTCCGCGAATTCATCCTAACCGCCACCGAGGTTTTGTACCGTAGATGGTCAGTTCTTGACCGCTGAATGCGAATCCGGCCAGTCCATTATTAATAATAAGGACAGCCTAGATTCAGTGACGTCTGGACCGTATCCAATATCCGTTTAGAGTTCGGTACTGACGCTTTGAGTCTCTTGCACCTTGGAGTCACTGTACATCACATGATCGAGGGTTCGTCGCTTGAACATCTTGGCCGGTGTCGCGTCTTTGTCGACGGGCGATAATCCGCAACTACGGAGAAATCACTACGCCACACTGCGCATGATTATGACTTTGGTCGTGTACCTCGGCTGGCCCCTGGACCAGCTGAACGTGGTCACAGCATTCCTGTATGGCATAACGAAGGAGGTGGTGTTCTACATGGTGCCAGAAGGTGTCGAACTTGATGGTGACTTCGACTGCCTGGAGCTGGTGAAAGCGATCTACGGTCTAAAGCAAGCATCGTGCGTGTGGGACGAGACCTTCCACGACTACGTGTGCTCCATTAGCTTTCAAGTTTCAGCATACGATCCGTGTATCTACATCAAGATTGTGGATGGTAACTGTGTGCTTCTGCTGGTCTACGTAGACGACGTTTTGGTGACTGGTAGTTCGGCCGAGCTAATTGCAACCACCAAGAGCGATCTCAAGAAGCGATTCGAAATGACCGACAGTGGCAAGTGTGCGTTCGTACTGGGAATAGACTTGGTGTACAACGCTGACGGCAGTGTGACGATGTGCCAGCGCCGATATGTCGACGACACCCTTAAGCGTATTGGTATGGATGAGTGCAAGGCAGTGGTGAGTCCAGCTGATTTGAGCTCTTGACAAGTCTTAATCAGCGCTTCGACCAAGGTGAACGCTCCGTTCCGCGAGACTGTAGGCGCACTCATGCATTTGATGACCGCGACACGACCAGACATTGTCTTTGCCGTGGGATACGCTTCTAGCTTCATGCAGAACCCACAAGTCGAGGACTGGGCTGCCGTGAAGCGTATCTTTCGCTATCTACAAGGCACTAAGTCGCATGTAATCTGCTTCAAGCCCGGTGACAAAGTGGACTTCTGCGGGCACACTGACGCAAATTAGGCTGGTGACCACTCCGACCGCCTGTGGCAAGGGTGGGGCTGCTATTGGATCGTTCGGTTTCTCTATCTGGGTGTCGAACGAATTTTTTGGCTACGATGGCGCCTTTTACACGTTCTGCGCCGCGACGCCGAACTACACGTTTCTTTTTATGATCATACCCGTGAGTTGGAGCAAAAAGCTGTCAAGTGTGTCGCTGTCAACAAGCGAAGCAGAATACATCGCGCTAAGTTTGGCTGTTGAAGAAGCCAAGTGGGGACACCGCCTACTTTGCGAGATTTTGACGGCAGGAGGGGAATCGGGACCAGAGCTCAAGATCCTCGAAGCCAACCAGTCATCCATCAAGATGACCAAGAACCCAGTGAATCATGGTCGGGCCAAGCACATCGACATCAAGTACCATCACATTCGTGATGAGTTTAAGTGCGGTGAAGTCAAGCTGGAATACGGCGAGACCTCTGTGATGCTGGCGGACATCATGACGAAGACGCTTCCGGAGCCACGTCACAAGGACCTTACGACGACGCTCGGAGTCAACGCGTGTTCGCATTGAGGGGGTGTATTGAGGGGTACCGGTTTCAGATAGTAAGTACTTATAAACCGGTAACTTAAACCGGTCCAACACGATTCCGAGATGATTACGTTACGTTGATTACGCTACCGATGATTAGACGAGTAGGCTGATTGGACGAGTGTTAGTAATTGGATGCACCAAATGATTGGATGGCCTATGTAGTGAGGACAGTGTAAGCTCCGATAAATCAATCACTTCGGAATCTTCCTTCTTTCCCTCAAGTGTCCTCGCTCCGGTCTTCTCCCCGAGTTGTGCCTCATTCCTTCGCTCCGTACAAGCCTAACGTTACCCAAGACCCGTGACCTCTACTAAGGCGCACGAAAGGGGTAAAATTACTTTGTCTGAAGAAAATAATTGGTGACATCTTCATATTGACCGGTCTGCCAGTTGAAATTATCACTGTATTAACTTCACCGATTTTAAAGCTACCATTAGGTTAATGATTAGCCCCTCCGTATACAGCGGGCGATTACACGATCAGGTACATTTAAGAGTCGGTATAAGTCAGGAGTCGCTTACGCAACGTTGGCATTCGGACTTTTTTTTCCATGTTAAGCGATCATTGACATTGATCCAATGCAAAATTTTAAATAGCAATAGATATGGCAGAATTTAGCTTAAGATGTGCAAACGGATAGTAGTATACTATCCACCATAGCTGAGCATTTCCCATTTTAGCTTTCGAGCACGCATTGACTGGCCCTCCCTTAGACAGACATTTGGCAGATAGCGCGCGTTTCTCAGCGTTAGAACAAGGTATACTGGATTAAACTATTGACGTCCCATAATATCGCGATGGAAGAACGCAATGAACGCCTGGACTGGCTAAATACTTTACTGGTTGCTAAGCTACAACCACAGGGAACTTGAGCAGACAAAGGCGCTACGTCTGCCGCGCGTGGCTTTCGGTTTTCAAGGAGCCAGGACAACAGCTCAGGTATTATACAGAATTCATAACGTAAGGCTGTCATGATTTCTAAATTGTCACAGTTTCGTTTCACGATTCCTTATTTTGCAATTCTGGTGATAACACGAGCCCCATCAGGACGGGTACGTCGTCAGCGGACATATACCGTAGTCATGTGAGCTAATGGTCAGGTGATATACACACACTTATCAATAGATGATCTGTTTAAGCCTTCTAAACGAATCCAAAGAAGCCCCACACAGCCAAAACTAAAGAGAAGTCAATTGAAGGCCAAGCGACACGCCCACTATAGACTTAAAATCGGCAATACACCAGCATCCAGTGAGCAAAGAAAGCCTGGTACGTACACTCTGTAAAGCACTCGGACTACAGTGCACAAATACACTTATAAGCACTTATTTTGGATGATGACGACTATGTCGTTTACAGGCTTTCAAAGTATCAATCCGATCGGCTACGAATGATATCTGGACGTTGCAATACCAAGGTTGAAGTGCCAAAGTTTTTCGATGAGAATTTGTTCGTATCTTGGGATGAATTTCAACGAGCGTGAAGTGCATATTGCGCTAAGAATCTATTGCACTACCGATTGCGCTTCTCTGAATCCGTCTAAACTAACACCAAAACGTACGTAGAAAGTAAACTGCAACTCAGACTAATATTTTGTTTAAGACGTCTTAGTGGGAAATATTACTACGTGAAGTTTTACGTGCCTTCAACAGCTTTCAGGGGCGCAATGCGTGTGTATTACTGTACACAGGAATACTTTGATGTGAGTTGCGGTAACGGACTGCAGGATCATCGCCACGCTCAGTTCTGCGGATGTCCAGCTCGTGTGAGAGCGAAAGTGGTTGTTCAGGTTTGGAGAAACGCTCTTGTAAGACGCGAAAGGGGTAGCAAAGGCTTCTAAATGCGAACCGAGGACTGGACTAGCTAATAAGCTTAGCCTTTCTTTATAAAATTAAATGATTTATGCGTGCTGTCGAGTGTCACTCTACTGGAATAAGGGTTTCACAAAGATCTCACATGAAATGTATTAATCAATGCTAGTGCGTACAACATTGACCTATGTCAATGTTTCCGATCATTGACATTGATCAATGTATGTAGGCTAAAATTGGTCGATGTCAATGATCGCGAGCACTGTTATTGTACTTCACTTTAGCATTGACAAATATATTTTATTGCGACGTTGGCTCTCGCTGATATGTTTAGCATTTTTCGTCCACCATCATTATCAATGAACGTCGTTGCTCATAATGCCGCTCGCGTGTTACTTGTTAGCACCGAATGATGTGAAGGTACCGTTTGAACACCGCGTGCTCCATTCATCGGTCAGTAGCTTCTCCTTGTAGGGCATTCCACGTCAAACACTCAGTATCCATTTGATCGGACAAGTTCAACATCCTCACTCAGCTTCAAGGAGGCTCTTCATTGCGAGCGGGTCTTTCCCACCTTATTGTAGTGGGTCTAGCGATAAAACACATTGCGAGGGAAGCTGGCGCTTCCTAACAAACCCAAAGTCGATTGAGTTGTTCTGAGTAAAATCCTTAATGCATTGCTCCATCAGGCACAATCTGTCGGCCTGATGGTGGTTTCCTAACTCTGGTACAGTCTGTTGTCCCAGGCGTCCCTAACCTCAAACTGCCAGCTCGGCATCGCATTTATGCGATGCCCTGCGAGTGGGTGGAGGCTTGCCAACGAGAAACCCCCACTACACAGCCCCTCCAAGCCTTCACCACTTCATGAATGCATGCTCCGTTGTGCTTTCCGTGGCAGCCGTCTTGTTTACTTTGGCTTGGTGTTGTTCCGTGCGGCTACATGCCGCTTGAAGTTCTCGTCGTCAGTATTTTCTGCAAACTGAGCTAGTAGGACAGGTATGTACTTCTTCAGTTGCTGTACGGGCTCCCAGGAGTCTTCAATTGGCTCCAACCCTTTCCATCGTAGGAGTACTTCAAAATCGTGTATGGATTCAATCCACCGACCTTGTAGTAGCTCTTGCACAGATGTACCATTCCTTGGGCCGCAATGTGATCACGAAGTTCTTCCGTGACTTCATAGGCGCTGTCGGCATAATACGTAAGCCGAGAAGGGTGTACATCCGATATTTCACCCGTTAATAAGTGTAGAACAGCAAAAGAATGCGGGTCGGCACGTACGACTTGGTACGGCCCGACCCAAGTGACCAACAGCTTGTCGTAGTGCTTTTGGTCTACCCGTGACGGTAGCACATAGTCGCCGATGTCGAAGTTCGGACGGCGGGCGAATTTCTACTGTCTTTGGTTGCGCACGGTCTGTCGTTCCCGCTCTTCAATCATTGATATGTGCAGGTCACGAATACTGCTGCGCAGTTCCTTTAGCCAGCTCGATATTACCTCGGGTTGCTGAGGAATCTCCATGATTTTTCGTTGTTTAGGATCCATGCAAAAGTGGAGAGGTGATGGTACTGGTAAACCGCAGAAAAGCTCCACCGGAGCTCGCTTTCCCAGCGAAGGCACCGCTGTGTGGTTCAAGTTGGCCTGCAGCATTGGCACAAAGAACGCCCAATCGTGCTTGGACACTTTATACGCGAGGCAGAGAACTCGCAATACTTGGATGATATCACGGTTCGCTCGCTCAACACTACCATTTATCCACGGCGAGTACGCAACAGTAAAGTCATGCCGTGCTTTCATGCGTCTACAAAGCTCATGCATCACTTCGTCTCGGAAATGTGATCCTTGGTCGCTTCTCCAGAGGTGAGCAACCCAAACCTGCTGTGCCACGCGAGCATCGCGTCCACCACAACTGTGCTTGTAGGGGTCGCACATGGAGTCAGCTCCTGAAATGCGTGGCCTCATCTTTCATCACCAGCAAGTAACTGTCTCCATCAAATGTGTCACCAATTGATAAAAAATCGAAATGCAATGCGCCATTTCGCTCATTTGTCCGATTAGTAGGCCCCCAGGGGCGCTGGACAACCTTGGCCTCTTTTACGTGCTTGCACATCAAGCAGGTCGAGAGGAAATGATCAACACGAGGTCGTAGGTGGTGCACATTAAAGTGACGACTAACACTGGTAATCATTGCTTCGCTTCCTCGGTGGGCTTGAGATCCACAGTGAGAAATTATGAGTAGTCTCTGAGTTAGTGAAAACGCTGTTCTAGGAATCCACAGTTTATTCTCGATGAACCATCCAGTGTCGTCATCGCCAGTTGCTTGCCGGGGGAGCTCGGATGCGTGCTGCTGTTGTACGGCACGGATAGCATCAAAGGTTGGCCACTCAAATTCTGGGTCATCAAGTGGTCGTTGTTGATGCACCAAAATACGCTGAGGTTGCTCGTCATTTGCGATTAGTGCCACAGGCTTGTTCTTCCTGCGTCGCCGGCGTTTGGGTCGCTGCACCGTGTCATTGGGCTCTATGAGGGCTCGTTTCCTGAGTTTTATCATGTTAAGGCGGACGGAAGGCTTGTAATTGCCAGCCCACCTGGACACCATGTCGGCCCAGACATTGGCACTTCCTTCTATATGCTCGACTTTGTATCGGTAATCCATCAACTTGGTCGACCATCTGAGCAATTTCCCTCTAATATGTTTCTTGACCTCTTTACTAGGCGCGAAAACGTATACGAGGTTGCGGTGATCGCAGTACAGCTTAAAGCCACCCGGCCGAAGAAGTAAATAGCTTAATTTATCACAGGCGCACACAATAGAAAATGCTTCTTTCTCGATGATGCTCCAATTGCACTGCGATCCCGTAAATGTGCCGCTCATGCAGGTCAGGAGCTCGTGTTGCTGTTCATGTACTGCTTTATGACATATCCACTGGTCTACCTGAGAAACAATTACACTCCAGCCAGAATCACTAGCGTCCGTCAACAAACACATCGTCGACCCGTTCTTTGGAAAAGCCAGAGACACACTGGTCGATAGGAGTTGCTTCATTTCATCATATGCTTCCTGTTCCACCCCACCCAAAGTTACTGCAATCCCCGCGGCTACACGCTTAGTCCGCCGAGAAGCTCGCGACAGGGCATTGTCAAGCAGGCTTTGAAGGGGACTTGCCACCCGAGCATAGTCAATCAATGAATCACGCATCCAGTTTGTAGCACACAAAAATTGCTGAAGTTCACCAGCAGTTGTCGGATACGGCAATTCTTGCAGCACTCGGATCCTCTCAGGGTCGCGATGAACGCCATTCCCGCTAATTATCTTGCCACACCAACGCACTTCCTTTTCAAACAAACTCGATTTCTTCGGGCTCAACTTAAACCCAAAGAAATCCAGCAGTTCAAACAATCGTTCGAGGTTTAGGAGATAAGTATCGGCATCGGCTGCAAAAAGCAATAAATCATCAAGACAGACAAGCAAATGCTTATGTAAGAGCTCCTTTAAGCCTTTCTGGATAGTAGATTGAAAGAACAAAGCAGCATCCGTACACCCTTGGGGCACTCGTCGAGGTGTATATACTTTCCGATGTGTCATAAACGATAGCATCTCTTGGCACTTCTCGCCGAGCGCAAGTTGCCAGTATCCTTTGATAAAATCAAACAAACCGAAAAACTGCGCGCCCTTGACGTCTTCTAAGTCCACGCTCAAATCGAGCATTACCCCAGCGATCGCTTCCACAAAGACGTTCAAAGGTTTGTAGTCGGCAGTCTGTCTGTATGTCCCTCCCTTTTTCCTAACAGGAAGTACCGGACAAGCCTATCGGCTTTCAAAGTTTTCGTATACCCAGCCGGGTCGTACTAACTCTTCGTTAAAATCGTCGAGAAACTTACGAATCTCGGGTGGGTATCGCCTTGCCTTGCAGCGGTACGGCTTGGCACCAGGTTTGAGGCGAATTTTCATCGGCGGCACTCGTGCTGGTGGATCAGCACCAAGTTTCAGTCTTCAGATATCAAAACGGGTAGCAATACGCCGTAACTGAGGCAACATCTCCTTTGGGAAACCCTTATTTTCTGCCCTTTCCATTAATTCCTTCAAGGCGGCACGAATTTCATCACTCAACTCCTCCACATTCGTACCGATCTTGGGTTCATTCATATCATCAAATCCATCGTCGTTGCTACCTTGGACAGCATTGGCCATAACAAATCGAGCTGCTCGTTCACGTCAATGCCAAGCATGGTCAGCACGTCGTTACCCAGCAAGAACTCAGTCGCGCCACCAGGAATGATCAGGCACTCAACTGGCTCGGTGATTTGAACGCTACCAATCACTGTCCGTAGTCTCAAATGCAAGTTAACAGTCATTTTAACTTCAATAAGTTATCCCTCAGCTCCTTTGCAAGTGAATGGTTCTTCCAGTTTCACCATTTGAACTTCAGGACAAACTCTCACAAAATTGTCATACACGTTCATGCTCATTCCGGACCTGTCCGCACCACTGTCCGCACTGAAAGGCACCGCATAGGCGTCTTCCAACACGACCGAGCGGGTCTGTGTTGGCAGGCATTCAGCTAATCGTCGGAGGCTAGCGGTGCCTTCCCGCGGGAAACACCCCACCTTTCTTGCCCCGTTGAGCCGCAATGCGATCTCGGTCCTCTTGGGTAGCGGTGGGGCATGCACTCAAATAGTGCGCACCACTGCAGTGGAAACGTCCTTTCTGTGGGACTCCTTTCTTGGATGTTTGATCATTTCTTCCAACAACAGCTTCAACCTTCCGCGAGATGAATTTATTCGGCTGCTTCTCGGACTGGTGTTGCCGACCCTTAAATGAACGCTTCTTGGCTGAACGCTCGGTGCTGCTCACTCGGCACCGGTTTGCGCTTTGCACCTTGGATCCTCTTCAAGGCACGGTCCTCAAAGGCTTGCTCGAGAGCCTGCTGGTTGATAAGCTTCTGTGGTGTAGTAGAACACACAAATATCGTCAGATGTGGATTCCTTACACAAACCACAACGAATCGCCGAGTTAGGTCGGCGGTTTGTATGGCCTGCGCAGAGGGTGGCCCCCTCGCGGTCCGGCCCTTCCGGGGCAGACGAGTGGCTCGCTTCCACTCGGTTCCGACTAACCAAGTCAGATCACTTCCGAGGCTCCGCCGAGTTTGATTCGGCTGAGCTCGTTCACAACCCTGTGCCCTCCACCAAAGGATGGACGACGGCGCGCGAGCGCTTTTACAGGTCACCGAGCGCAGAGGCTGCTCAGCTAGAAGTGTTACGGCACCCGGGCTATCCGACGTACCGGCCCGCTGAGTATGCGGGACTTTCTTTCGCGCGTAGCGAGACTTTGTCCTACCCGGACCGACCTAATCTCTTGGCGCTACCAGTCAATACCCTACAAGCTATGCCTCTCGAGTATTGACGGCAGGCATAATCCAGCCCTATGCAGGGACTTACCGGAAAAGTGTACACGTGTCTTGGACTAGGAAAATTCTGCTCTGTTATCTTCTGGGAGCCCTTTCGGCTCCCCCTATTTAATCCTATGCTTCTCATACAAATATCTAATGAAATGTAGTCGTTTCGGATCTCTACCGACCCTTCAGCTGAGTTCCGGCGTCTGTTGAGCTCAGCGGCTGTCCGGATAGCATATCCGGACAGATCGACGAGTACTTACCGTGATCCTTGGCTCCTAAGCTCTGGGTTATCAGACCGAGCCGATTCTTGACCTAAAGTAGGTCGGCGTATGGTCGAATCTGGAAATCCCTACACCACAACTGCCCCGGTTATGATACGAGCCGAGCTGGTGAGTGTCTTAATCCTTCATTTGGTTCTGCCACCATTGGTCCGTACTCGGCTGATGACGTCTTGCGGTTCTCCACCACCTTCTTCGGTACGTTCGTTGCTTCCACTGTCACTCACTTGCAGCTCCTTACTCCTCGCATGCTACTCCAGCACAACTCGCGGCGCCACCATTCTCCTCCAACTCCTCGTTGAGGTGAAGGCGCGCCAGCTGAGTCGATTCCTGCATACGCTCAGGGTGCTCCACCGCGGGCGAATCGTCAAGGTATTCCCATCTTCGCTGGGTCTTCAATCGGTGAGCTCGGCTCGGATGACGAGAGTGCGTCTGATGACGACTCGGCCGACGACGGGTTGGGTTCTCCCAATCTCCGAGGCGCGTCTCCGAGTATGTCTCTGTTCGGCACTACACCCCCCAGTGGAACGGATCCGCCTCAACCCACTTCAGCCGAGTCGGGTTCTGAGGCACCGGTTCTTCTTCCACCTGGTTCGGCGTCAGTCTCTTTGGCTAGCTCGGCGATGATACTTCTTGCCACGGCTGCGGATGTTGCATCTCCTTCCGCAGTTTCCCAAGGGGCGACGTCTGCTACGACGCCACGCCTCCAGTCGTCGAGTCCGCTGAGCTCTTCCCAGTTGTCTCCGTCGGGTTCAACTCACTTGGAGTCCGGATCGCCAACTTTTTAATTTTCTTCTTTTGACTGGGCGTCCCGTAGGTATCGTTCAGGACTTCATTTCGTAATTATTCAGTATATGTAATTTCGACACAGTAGCATTCCATCTCAACTCGGCCTGTGTCGTCCGCTGAGTTGGTGTAACTTTTGGTGCAATAGCTGTTAATCCTCATCTGCAACTTGCACCATTTGCAGACGGTTTTCGCGCTTCTTCTGTCGTAGATAGTCAAACAGGAGACCCCCACATGACAAATTCGACAGTGGTTCCCAAGTAGGCTCATCGTAGCCGACCCACTTGACTTTAAACTTCCGTTGTGATCGTGACGTACTTGTGGATAATGGTAGCTCATCGTCGAGAATTGCTTCGACTTCATACTGGTTTGAACTTGTGTCTGGTTCCCAGCTGTCTTCAGGCAGTAATTCTTCATCAAAGTCAAATCGCTGAGTCTCTTCGAGGTCGGCGATTAGCCTCGTCTTTGGTCTTCCGCCGAGTTCGGTGACTGCCTTCAGACGTGATACATGGACCACTGGGTGGAACCTATATCCACTCTTGTCGGGTAACGCCAATTCATAGGCGAATTCTTCCACCTTCTTCTTCACCCTGAATGGTCCATGCCATCGATGTGCTAACTTCTTGGTCAGGCCCGACTTGACTCGCTCCATAAACAACCAGACTTGATCTCCTTCTTTGAACAAGGATTTGGTGGATTCATCGCCTGGTTCTGCAACTTCATCTTCGTCATCTGCTGTGTTGGGAATGGATCTTTTCTCCTTCTTGCTCAACGCTTCGTTGTGCTCTCGAGCTCGTCGTGCTTTCTCTCGCACTTGGAACTCAGCTGCTAATCGAGGTGCCACTTCTCGTTGTCTGTTCGCTTCTCGGCGCCACTCGACTGCGTCCGCCGAGTTGACTGGGCGTCCCTGTCCACGTCGTATTGAACTCGTCATAGCCTTGAGTGTAGACTTTGCGTCCCAACCATGCACCAGATAGAAAGGGGTTTCTCGCCGAGTCGAATCTCTTGAGTTGTTGATAGCGTGTACCATCTTCTCGGCGATGTCATCCCAGTCGGCTTGAAGTGGGTCTTCTACGTAGACCCGTATAGTCTGAACCATTGTCTTGACTGACCTCTCTTGTTGACCGTTAGCTTGTGGTCAGTAACTCAGCGTAGCTCTTGATCTCGACTGCATCATCTCGGAGAACTTTTGGAATACTTCACTCATAAACCTTGGATCTCGGTCGTGCCGTATCAGAGACGGCGCCCCGAACTGCCTGAAGACGCATTCTTCAAATACCTTGGCCACTTCGAGTGCCCCGGTGTCATTCATAGCCTTAGCGATAACGAATCCCGTGAAGTGGTCCTGGAACAGCAGCAGTGCAGTATTGCCCCGCTGAGTTCGAGGAAGGGGAATCACGAAATCCATTGACACGACTTGGAATGGATGGTCTGACACCACATTTCCCGGCGAATAACCTCTCAACTGTGGCTTGCTCTTACTAGTATTGCAGTCCTCGCAGGCCCTAACATGTTTCACCACGTCGGCGTAAAGACCAATCCAGTAGTAGTCGGCTTTGACTCAGTGATACGTTCTGACGATGCCTTGATGCCCTCCTTCGATCGAGTTGTGGCAGTTATGAAGTATCTCGTCGACCATAGTTGACGGAATCGCCAATCTCAATGAGAGGTTCGGTTCGCCGAGTTCGCCCAGTCGGCGGGCTTCATCTCGGCGGTATAACAGGCCGTCTTCGCTGAGTACAAATACTTCTGCGACTTTGCCGGCATTCTGAGCTCGACGGTGTGTAAGGTCCTCAAATTCACCTCTCAGGTACGCCTTCAGGTCGGCCCACCTGAGTTCTTCATCTTGTGCCTTCGCGATTCGTCGCCTCCGCTCAGTCTGTACTGTCACTGGATCGATGTCGTTGGCATTCTGAGCTGTCTGGGCTGACTCCATCTGCGACCCTGTTTCGACATTCGGGGTCGTGTGGTTAGTCCGCCGAGTCGATGCCCTGCTGACTTGTCCGAATTTATCTCCACTGCTTTCAAGCGCAGATTCTCTTGGATTTGTTGACACGGCTCCGTGATCCTGACTTCCTCCTCTTGCTCTAGCCGAGTCTTCAACCAGCTCGTCCTCAAAGTGAACTCGGCGTACTCGGCTACGAGTGACTGCCGTGACAATCGGTGTTTCCGCTGGGTTGTCTGTGGCGTACAGTTCTTCGGCTACTCGGTTAATCATTCTCAGCTCTGCTTTCCTATCTGTCCCGAGAATTACTCGTCCAGCTTTAGCTTCCAGTGCTCTTGTAGCGAGAGAATCAGCCGCTGCGTTATAGTGTCGCGCTATGTGTCGATACCGGACCGAGTTGAGTTGCTTCGTAAGATTCTTGTGTCGAGCTAGCTCCACTTGCAACGTTTCCTTCTTGCATGCTATCACCCCCATGGATTGCTGGATTGCAAGCCGGGAGTCACCCACGATAATCAGATCGGTTATCCCTCGGTCAATCGCCGCCAGACTCCATTGTTCATGCCGGTGTACTTCGGCGATGTTAACTGGTGGTGG
>NW_003303718.1:734796-740527 GCF_000142945.1 Phytophthora infestans T30-4 | reverse complement strand
ACTGGCGAGGCCCAAGGGCTGCCTGAGAACGATATCGGACCGGCTCGAAGTAGCCCTTTCAACAACTCGTAAAGTTTGCTCAAGTGGTGGAGAGGTATCCGCCGAGCTCTCTGCTTTATGGGTGCGTGCCCCTGAACGTCGATGTCGCACAATGCTCCATACGCTGGAGGCGGCAGGGCATTACCACTTGAAATCATTATCCCTTCGTGCTTTTGTAGCTCTGCCACCAATTTAGCCGAGTGTGCTGGCGTATGACTACTCGACTTGACGTTTGCAGCGCCATAGTCGAGTTCGGTAGTTTCAACTTCAGTGAGGTCGGGAAGGAAGGCCAGCTCGTGAGCGTAGTCCGTCAATTCCAGATCTGTTCCGCTACGCTCAAAGGCGTTGGTCGTACCATCGTCAACATCATCGTCTTGCTCGTCTTCAGCCGCGGCGATAGCCAAGTAGTGTTGTCTTAGAGTTTCCGTTGGGTCTCTCGTTGAGTTGCACTCGTCATCTCCAGCTTGTCCTAAACCGTAATCAATTCCGCCGGGGTCGAACACCGTCGCCGCTGAGTTCGTCACTCCGACCTCAGCTATAGTACCTTCCAACAGTGATACCTCTGATAATTCATGGTTGTCGGTTGCGTCAGGGCCCGTATTCGCTGAGTTCACTGCGATGGTCGATCTGATTCCTGCGTTTTTAAACTTGGCTCCGAGGTAGATGGCATCATCGTCACGCTGTCTAACCACTTCCAGACCGGTCGTAGTCTCCATAGTCTCCAACGCTGAGTTCGCAGTAGCTGGGTCGTCGTTCGGCTTTATTCCTTCAGGCAGTAATACCTCCCGACTATCATAGTCCTTGGTCGCGTCGGAGTGATCAACCGCTGAGTTGGTTGTGACGGCAGAGCTAACTTCCCGTGCATGCAAACGCGTCCTCGGTGTAGCTGACATCATGACAACATGTTGTGGCCACGTCCGGGGCACTCTCAGTATTTATATCTTCTGATGCCGAGTTCACTGCCCCCGACTTGATAATGCAGGCTTCCGATGTACCCATCGCTGAGTTCACCACGGCTGCAGAACTTGGTCTAATGACTCCAACCTTGGCTCGGTTGTCAGCAACAGGTTGGGCATCACTTAGGGCGCGTTCTGAGCGTTCGTCAATATCTCCTTCCGTTATAGCTGAGTCTTCAGTCGCCGACACGTCTTCCGTGGCCCTTACTGCACTTGTTCCTTCAACCGCTGAGTTCGTGTTGACGTCAGAAATGGCGCCATCGTCTTCAAACTTGGACAGCTGATAGGAGACATCTTGGCCATCGTGTAGCACCGACGTACGGTCCGCTCGGACGTCTTCCAGCTTGAACGCTGAGTTTATAGCCGGGTCACCCCTTGTCACTCCTGAAGTCGATATGACGTCTGCGTTACCGCGACGCCTCTCGAAGTCGCCGGCTTCAGTGTCGGCTTCGATCCTTCTCCAGCGTTCGGCGCATGTTAACTCTGGTCCATGGAGGAGGTCGTCTTTCCACCGCCGTCGGAGTTGGGTATTTTCGTCTTTCCACAGCTGGCGGCTGGTGTGACAACCAGTCGTCGTACAGTCGTTGTTCTTTCTGCAGCAAATCTTCATCCATCGCCGACTCAAAGGCCAATATCTGCCAGTCACGGTACTTCGCCGAGTTCACGCGGACATATCCCTCATTGGCCAGTACTCCGTGTGGCTGCCATTTTATCACATAAAAGTGAGGTGGGCACCAGACTGACGTCTGTCGTACGTTCGTAATCAGGACATGGGTTGGTCTTCCTCGGCGATTAAAAACAACCGTTGGACTCCAACCCTTCGTCCGTCGCACCCACAAGTCATGCGTCGACTCACTGGGTTGTCGCCTGGGCAATTTGAACTCAGCGGTCATTCGACTTTCGATCATCAACCCGTCTGGTGGCCCGCATGGGACATTTGGTCCGAGCTCGGTCTTGGTCGGTGCATTACTTGATCGGATGAGTGGAATCACCATCTCATCGGGTAGCTTTACCGCCGAGTTGTACAGATCCAGACGGATTCCAGCTGGGATCATGAAGTCGGTGCCGAGAATCAAATCGACTCCGGCATGATGAGGCATTATCCATACTTCAAACTCGTATGCCACTTCCCAGCCGAGTGTCACCTTCACCACTGCTCTTGACGTTGTCACCATCCTGTCTTTACTTATTCCTTGTATGTCAATTCGCTTATCTCGGCTGGCCACTCTCTTGAGACGCAGTTTCCTCGCGAAGTACTCACTGATCGCCGAGACATTTGCTCCGGTATCCAATAATATCTTGGTCCTTCGGTCATTCACTGCACCCAATACGAGGGCTCTCATTCTAACTCGGCGATCAAACGTCTGTGCTGACCACCATCCCAGCCGTTCTCCCGGAAGCAGCTTCATTATCCTGGTACGATGCACAGTCTGGTCTGACTGCCGAGTTACACTTGCAATCGCTCGGTTGTTATCATCTAACTCACCGAGCTCACGTTCAATTCCGTCGATTTCACACATCCAATTGCCATCCCCGCTTCTTCCCTCGGGCCGTCCTGCTTCGCCTACGAAGGCAAACAAGAAGTTCGCCTCAACTGCAGGTTCAGCTGACTGTGGCAGCCCGGCATATTCCAACCCAGTCAGTGTTGGCGGGCCGCCGAGTTTAAATCACTCGGCGCGTAAAGGTTTTGCAGGTCTTCTGGCACTTGCGACTTGTCGACAGAGCTCTTCACGAACGCAGCCAGCTTCTCATATTGACGAAACAGCTCGCACTGGCCGCCTTCATGGACTTGTCTGCAGAATTTGCAGCGTCGTCGACAGTAGTGAGCCGAGTGCCCCATTCTTTCACAAGCTGCACAAGGTCCACGTTGGGTGTTGTCGCGTGATCCATCTCCACGATTCGACTGTTCTCGTTGGTTGTACGGTCGCGGAGGTCGGTTCGCTGAGTTTCCCCAGCTTCGGTTTGAGCCTTTCTGGTCTCCCGCCGAGTTCTCTCGGCGGTCCGGTGTATTTCCTTTATCATTGGAAACGCCGGCGTCAATGTAGTCGTCGTCTTCCGCTGAGTCGTGGCCTCCGGACTGGTCCTCATCATCCCATTCGTCTTCGGAGTTGTACGGACTCGGCGGGTTCTGATCGATGAGTTCCTCTCCGTCGGAGTCAGCGTCCACGACAGTGACTCGGCGGTCGCGGTTTTCTTCCTTGCGACTGCGCTTCTCATCTCGGCGGCTCTGATCCTTCCGCTTGTCATCTCGTCCTCGTGCGATCACGAGTCGGTCGCGTTGCTTCTTGCGCTTCTCGCCGAGGATCCGACGATTGATTATCTGTTCCACCTTACTGATGTCTCCCAACTGCAAGGGGTACATCAAATCCATCACATCGTCATCACCACAATGCAGCAAGAAGTGTTCGACATGGTCAGCTGCGTCGGCGCCACCCTTCTCGTACTGGATCTTGGCTGTCCGAGCATACCCGTTGAGTCGGATCAGGAAGTCGCAGATCGGTTCGTTGACTTTACGTCTCGCCGAGTAGTAACGAGTGCGGGCGGATTGGTCGAACTGTGAGCAATAATAATCCAGGAGCGCCTCGCTGAGTAGTTTCCAACGTCGCTGAGTCTTCTTCGGCAGCTGCCTGTACCAACTCTTCGCCGCACGTCCCAAGCATAGCGAGAAAGGCTCGCACCATGCACTCTGGGGCATCCTGGTGCTCTTCATCTCGTAGATGAAACGCTTGAGCCACTGGAGCGACGCGTCAGAGCGGTAGCGCTTTCCTTTGAACTCGGCGATTTTGTCGAGCGAGGCGTGGGTTCGGACTTCGAGGTACTGCGTCGAGTCCTCTTCAGCCGCGTCAAAGCTCAAGTTTCGGATGTAGTCCTTCACGGTTACCTCTCACGTCAAAGGCGTCGTCGTCTTCTTCATCCTCCTCGTAAGCCTCAGCCTCATCTGCAGCGTCATACAATTCACGGTAACGACCTACATTCCGCTGCCCACGACTCGGCGCTCGCTGAGTCGGGTTTAGCTTCAGTGGAGTCAGCATGTGAGAGTCTTCGAAGTACGGAGTCCCTTGCGTAGCGCGAAACACTTCACGTCTCTTCGTCTCCGGGGATTTCGGCAAAGATATCTTGCTCGGGTCCTCGCCGAGCGGTCTGAACTCGGCTACTCGGCTGTACACCTTCTTCGTTCCACCAGGGGCCTTCTCCAATCCAAACGCCACTCTCAGCTTCTTCTTCCATTGCCAGAGTTCAGCTCCGCCACGGGTCAGACTCCAGTCGGACAGGATGAGGCTGTTTGGTCGGCTGTTGCACCGATAGCCCATCGCCTTCAACAGCAACACAGTTTCTTCCACCAACTGGTTGATGGTGGCTGCACGCACCGGCTGAATTAACTCGGGACCCAACATCGGCCACTTCGCCTGCGCCATCGCTACAGGCGCGAACATCATCATCCATTCCGATCTCGTTCTCATCTCCTCGCCGAGTCGAGCCAACACTTTATTGGCGCTCGGCGTATCGGCGTTCCTCGTCGCTTTCGGAATAAGGGGCGGACGGTCCCCTTGAGCAACGCCATGTTCTACTTCATCTTCTTCATCGTCCGCACCTTCGTCGAGCTCGGCGGATAAGTTGCGCTCGACAGGACGTGGGGCTCCCATGCGTCCCACCTGCAGCGTCAACTCTTCCACCTCGCCAAGTAGCTCGGCGGTAGTCTTCGTTTCTCCGAGCTCAGCGGTCTCGGCCTTCTCTTCATACTCTCCTTCACTTGCATCTCCGTTCTCGCTCTCCTGGTCTTGGCCATCCTCGTCGAACTGGACGGTTCGTCCCACCTCCATCGTCATGGCGATGAGTCGTTGATCCGCCGGGTCCGACCCCGCGAGAGGCGATCCTCCAGCCGTCGCTGGGCTTCCGTCGCTCGGAGTTGCTGATCCCTTGACCATCTTCACTCTTCTCTTTCTCTTCTCTTCCTCTTAACTTGGTTAGCTGGCACCTATTAAAACAAGCACACACTCCTGTTCCCGGGTCGCGGCACCAGTTGTGGTGTAGTAGAACACACAAATATCGTCAGATGTGGATTCCTTACACAAACCACAACGAATCGCCGAGTTAGGTCGGCGGTTTGTATGGCCTGCGCAGAGGGTGGTCCCCTCGCGGTCCGGCCCTTCCGGGACAGACGAGTGGCTCGCTTCCACTCGGTTCCGACTAACCAAGTCAGATCACTTCCGAGGCTCCGCCGAGTTTGATTCGGCTGAGCTCGTTCACAACCCTGTGCCCTCCACCAAAGGATGGACGACGGCGCGCGAGCGCTTTTACAGGTCACCGAGCGCAGAGGCTGCTCAGCTAGAAGTGTTACGGCACCCGGGCTATCCGACGTACCGGCCCGCTGAGTATGCGGGACTTTCTTTCGCGCGTAGCGAGACTTTGTCCTACCCGGACCGACCTAATCTCTTGGCGCTACCAGTCAATACCCTACAAGCTATGCCTCTCGAGTATTGACGGCAGGCATAATCCAGCCCTATGCAGGGACTTACCGGAAAAGTGTACACGTGTCTTGGACTAGGAAAATTCTGCTCTGTTATCTTCTGGGAGCCCTTTCGGCTCCCCCTATTTAATCCTATGCTTCTCATACAAATATCTAATGAAATGTAGTCGTTTCAGATCTCTACCGACCCTTCAGCTGAGTTCCGGCGTCTGTGAGCTCAGCGGCTGTCCGGATAGCATATCCGGACAGATCGACGAGTACTTACCGT